>NC_091205.1:16438152-16473152 GCF_040958095.1 Procambarus clarkii
TCACTCTGTCACTGTATACTCACTGAGAAGTTTACCTCTTGGACCTTGTGCTTTACACAGGTTACAAGATATACTCTAACCCTACAGTACTTATGTATTACTGCTGCTCTCCCTAAATTTAAAATAATCTAGCCTAAACAAGAAACACACACACACACACACACACACACACACACACACACACACACACACACACACACACACACACACACACACACACACACACACACACACCCACACAGTTGATTGACGGTTGAGAGGCGGGACCAAAGAGCCAAAGCTCAACCCCCGCAAGCACAATTAGGTGAGTACACACATTTAAAAATATTAATTTTGGGCAGAAAATAGTCATCTTTATATGGGAAAATTTTTACTTTAATTCCATCTTTTTTCCTTCGTGTTGAAAAAATTGCATTATTAATTTTTATTAAAAATGTGTCAATTTTATTATTCCTGCCATTTTATAGTCATTTTTATTGTTTTTAAATTAAAATTTCGTTTGACGTTCTCTGTAATTATTCACCTATTTAAGTCGTGAACATATTTATATATAATATTTTCTTTAATAATTAGAATTCTTTTAACAAACAACATGATCAGCTAATATTTATAACAACACTGTTTTATTTAAACATACAAAAATTAGTTTTATTAATAAAGGTTTTTGTGCCACACCTCACTGGACCCTGTGCCACACACACACACACACACACACACACACACACACACACACACACACACACACACACACACACACACACACACACCCACACACACACACACACACACACACCTTGCACTTCAACAAGGCACGCAACTAAAATAAGAAAATAAAAAAAAAGAATCAAAGCACAGTTCCAATTGAAATGTGGTGTACCATCACCGTAGAGTTGTGTTGTTTCTCGGCCGTGAGGATATCCACTTTTAGTATCACTGCTATCTTATCCACTCTCGTGTTGATGATGATATCCTCATAATGCACCCAAAGTTTGCCAGGGCCTGCTACTGGTCACATTGTGCACCTGTACGTGTGTGCGTTCCTGAGCAGGTGGGGAAGCATTCTGTGCAGTGGGGAGGCATGCTGTGCAGTGGGGTGGCATCCTGTGCAGTGGGGAGGCATCCTGTTCAGTGAAGAGGCATCCTGTGCAGTGGGGAGGCATCCTGTGCAGTGGGGAGGCATCCTATGCAGTGGGGAAGCATCCTGTGCAGTGGGGAGGCATCCTGTGCAGTGGGGAGGCATCCTGTGCAGTGGGGGAGGCATCCTGTGCAGTGGGGAGGCATCCTGTGCAGTGAGGGAGGCATCCTGTGCAGTGGGGAAGCATCCTGTGCAATGTGGAGGCATCCTGTGCAGTGGGGAAGCATCCTGTGCAATGAGGAGGCATCCTGTGCAGTGAGGATTGTGGCCTTACACAGCTATACCTCCTAACACACACACTGCATCACCCTTCACATAGTCTAGAGCAGCGGCAGAAATGCGGATATGCCCCAAGTATAAATAAACAAATAAACACTTGACGAGTTCCCTCTGTGAGCAGGAACTGGGTCACACACTCACACACACACTACAGTACTGAGTGTGTAGCCGCTGGACCCTTCAGACCTGCCGGTATGATGTATCTAGAACTTTGTAATAACTTTATTTGCTCTCGTGTGGTTGAAGATATCCTCGTAATCCAGTCACTGTCAGTGGAGGCTACAGATCACAAGGTCCTGTTATAACTAACCATCCTGAGTGATCGGGGTTGTAATATAACACAGTAATAAACATATATATGTAATATAGCATATAATATAAACTCCTTGACCAAGAGGTGACCATCCTCTTGGGGGAGCCGGTCGGCCGAGCGGACAGCACGCGGGACTTGTGATCCTGTGGTCCTGGGTTCGATCCCAGGCGCCGGCGAGAAACAATGGGCAGAGTTTCTTTCACCCTATGCCCCTGTTACCTAGCAGTAAAATAGGTACCTGGGTGTTAGTCAGCTGTCACGGGCTGCTTCCTGGGGGTGGAGGCCTGGTCGAGGACCGGGCCGCGGGGACACTAAAAAGCCCCGAAATCATCTCAAGATAACCTCAAGAAGATCCTTCATATGGTCTGGGATACCTGCATAAATGGTCATGTGTCTGAATACTTTTAAACAAAATGAAGATAAAAATAATGTTCAACAAATTTCAAAGAGTTATGCAAATTTTAAAAAGAGGAAAAGTGTGTTTTAGTTTGTTTTCCATAACAAAGCAGGTCAATATTGACTCCAGGAAGATGGGATAGGCTCGGGTGAACAGTGCTGCCACGAGGAAGTGGGCACATTTCACGCACTTTTATTAGGCGTAGCCTAGCGTCTACAGCTTCAGAAGTGGCAACAATGTGCACGTTGTTAAATGTAAACATTATATATGAGCGTTGTCAATCGTGCACTCGCGTGTGTGTGTGTGTGTGTGTGTGAGCTGATGATAACAGGGCAGAGGGTGGAGTACTTTCTCTCTCTCTCACACACACACACCCACACACACACACACACACACACACACACACACACACACACACACACACACACACACACACACACACACACACACACACACACACACACACACACACGTGTTTGGAAGTGCAGGCGCCATAACTTGTGTGGCTTCTCCTGTCACGTACACAACCACCACCACCAAATACCAGCACGAAACCCAGTAACCACCACCACACCCAACCACCACCATCCCCCACTAACACCACCACCACCACCACAACCAACCCCCTCCCACACACGCGTCCTACACCAACCGAGAAATGACTCAATCCATTTTCAAGAGTACCAACAATTCCATTCATTTACAGCCATAATCTGTCTCCACCAATCACCACCACCCTAGACCCCCAATCTCAACTGTTGCCAACCCGCACCACGTAAACACACACACACACACAGTTACACACACACAGTAGCCAGCTCAGAGTCCTGCCTCTGGTCGCTGGCTACTACCGCTTCTTTCCCTCGCCAGACAGATTTAGAGGCATTGAAGATCTTCTTGGTAGATGTAGCCAGACAGAAATCTAAAAATTTGGTTGTTTCCTGACACGAGCCGGCAGCTATGGTAGCCGGAGCCGGTTGTGTTCTGGTATTATGTTGCCTAAAGAGTTTCTTTGTTTTTTGTTTTTCATTTATTTTGATTCTCTGTTATTGTATTTGTTATATGTTATAATTTATTATTTATTTTTTTAAATCAATTAGAGCACTGAAGAGCCTCGAAGCAGCGATCTTGGGTGCTTCCAGTCACATACATAGCAGCTCCTGAAGAGGACAGTGGAGGTTGATACCCACACCTGGATAACATAGAAGCTAGATAACAGGACAGTGGAGGTTGATACCCACACCTGAATAACATAGAAGCTAGATAACAGGACAGTGGAGGTTGATATCCACACCTGGATAACATAGAAGCTAGATAACAGGACAGTGGAGGTTGATACCCCCACCTGGATAACATAGTAGCTAGATAACAGGACAGTGGAGGTTGATATCCACACCTGGATAACATAGAAGCTAGATAACAGGACAGTGGAGGTTGATATCCACACCTGGATAACATAGAAGCTAGATAACAGGACAGTGGAGGTTGATATCCACACCTGGATAGCATAGAAGCAGGATATAGGACCGGGAAAGGATAACATCCACACTTGGATAACGAGAGTGAACAATCAAGAACACCTGGGGCCTCGTAGCCTGGTGGATAGCGCGCAGGACTCGTAATTCTGTGGCGCGGGTTCGATTCCCGCACGAGGCAGAAACAAATGGGCAAAGTTTCTTTCACCCTGAATGCCCCTGTTACCTAGCAGTAAATAGGTACCTGGGAGTTAGTCAGCTGTCACGGGCTGCTTCCTGGGGGTGGAGGCCTGGTCGAGGACCGGGCCGCGGGGACACTAAAGCCCCAAAATCATCTCAAGATAACCTCAAGATAACAACACCCGCTACACATTTAGCGTATAAAAAGAGCGAACAAACAGACACGGAAGGTAAACAATCCTTACAAGTTCGCGCCAAAATATGTCCGCCCAGTTTGGCGCCAAGAATTCCCGCCAATTTTCTGTCATTTCAGCTGGCGGAGTTGTTTTTGCAGTCGATAACAGTTTTTATTATGGGTCTTTGTTTTTGTATTTCAAAATTGTTTGATAATTTTGTTTTGGGGGGAAATGCTACTTAAACATGATGTGTCATAAGGCTAATAGTGTTTTCTTTGTTACAATAATCTGTTCAATTGTTTGTTTGGCTAGTGAATGGGAGTTGGAAGGTGTTTAATGTACGATGATTAACGTAGTGGCAAAACAAAACACTTTAATGCTTACTATAGCCGGCACCTGTCTACATATAAACATGTACACACACACACACACACACACACACACACACACACACACACACACACACACACACACACACACACACACACACACACACACACACACACACACAGAAGGGAATCGACAGGGTTGATAAAGACAGGCTATTCAACACAAGGGGCACACGCACAATTGGACACAGGTGGAAACTGAGTGCCCAAATGAGCCACAGAGATATTAGAAAGAACTTTTTTAGTGTCAGAGTGGTTGACAAATAGAATGCATTAGGAAGTGATGTGGTGGAGGCTGACTCCATACACAGTTTCAAGTGTAGATATGATAGAGCCCAGTAGGCTCAGGAACCTGTACACCTGTTGATTGACGGTTGAGAGGCAGGACCAAAGAGCCAGAGCTCAACCCCCGCAAGCACAACTAGGTGAGTACACACACACACACGCACGCACGCACACACACACACACGCACGCACGCACACACACACACAAGCATAGATTTATGACAACTGGAAATAAATGAATGAGAATTAAAAGTAAGGCAGATAAATGTAAAATTATATTCGGAGGTCAGGGTCCAACCCGCCCTGTTGCTCAGTCATCTCAGGAGGATATTAACAGCCAGTTATCAGGTTATCAGCTTGAAGAAAGAACGGGAACATATAATTGCAATTAACAAGGGCTATAGAGAGCCTGCAAAAACGGCTAGAAGATGGATATTGGAGTTTCATCCCAGTAAATGCAACCTTATGAAAAGGTGAAGAATAATTGTGAGTAAACTAAGACTGCGAGAAAGGCTAGACACCACTCACAACCTCACGCAGAAAACCTGTATAGACTGACTCGTGTCAGCAGCATACGTAAACATATAGGATACAAAATAAAATTTTCGAAAAACCTGAAAGGTTCCCTGTAGGTTCACACAGCCAGGATTACAGCAGTACTAGTGAAAGTTATCCCAGTGTGGTAGCCCCTGATACCTTGTACACCACTCTAACCCCTCTCTAACCTAACCTAACCTAACCTACACTAACCTAACCTAACCTAACCTAAGCTAAGCTAACCTAACCTAACCTAACCTAACCTACACTAACCTAACCTAACCTAAGCTAAGCTAACCTAACCTAACCTAACCTAACCTACACTAACCTAACCTAACCTAAGCTAAGCTAACCTAACCTAACGACAACCTTGCAGAGCACAGAATCAAAATCACTCCTTGATCTTAAGTTTATTCTGCCTCCGTCCCTCTCATTCCATCTTTCCTGCCCCCCCCCCCCCTCTCTCTCTCTCTCTCTCTCTCTCTCTCTCTCTCTCTCTCTCTCTCTCTCTCTCTCTCTCTCTCTCTCTCTCTCTCTCTCTCTCTCTCTCTCTCTCTCTCTCTCTCTCTCTCTCTCTCTCTCTCTCTCTCTCTCTCTCTCTCTCTCTCTCTCTCTCTCTCTCTCTCTCTCTCTCTCTCTCTCTCTCTCTCTCTCTCTCTCTCTCTCTCTCTCTCTCTCTCTCTCTCTCTCTCTCTCTCTCTCTCTCTCTCTCTCTCTCTCTCTCTCTCTCTCTCTCTCTCTCTCTCTCTCTCTCTCTCTCTCTCTCTCTCTCTCTCTCTCTCTCTCTCTCTCTCTCTCTCTCTCTCTCTCTCTCTCTCTCTCTCTCTCTCTCTCTCTCTCTCTCTCTCTCTCTCTCTCTCTCTCTCTCTCTCTCTCTCTCTCTCTCTCTCTCTCTCTCTCTCTCTCTCTCTCTCTCTCTCTCTCTCTCTCTCTCTCTCTCTCTCTCTCCTCTCTCTCTCTCTCTCTCTCTCTCTCTCTCTCTCTCTCTCTCTCTCTCTCCTCTCTCTCTCTCTCTCTCTCTCTCTCTCTCTCTCTCTCTCTCTCTCCTCTCTCTCTCTCTCTCTCTCTCTCTCTCTCTCTCTCGTTTATCTATCCTGAATTGTGTTGTTGCCAGTATAGATTTAGAATGAAGGGCCATTAGCGTGAGAAAGATTTAGGGGTCTCCGTCAGTGCTTCTCTCTCTCTCTCTCTCTCTCTCTCTCTCTCTCTCTCTCTCTCTCTCTCTCTCTCTCTCTCTCTCTCTCTCTCTCTCTCTCTCTCTCTCTCTCTCTCTCTCTCTCGCCTCTTTTCATCTCCCGTCTTGTGTACACTCCCCACCGCTCCTCCTCCCCCACACTGGTTGACCCGGAACCATAAAGAGGGATGAACAACTGTTACAGTGACAAACATCGCTGCATGTTTGTCTCCTGACTCGCACAGGAACATGTCAACACTTGTACGCTAATGTATTACATGTTTCACCAGAGAGAGAGAGAGAGAGAGAGAGAGAGAGAGAGAGAGAGAGAGAGAGAGAGAGAGAGAGAGAGAGAGAGAGAGAGAGAGAGAGAGAGAGAGTAAGTGCCAGGCTGGCACTTCCCTGTGTTTACCAATGCCACTGTCACATGCCTTGTACCCCACTCCTCAACCCCCCCCGTCCCTGTCTACTAATCAACACCTCCCCATCTATATATATTAAGCACATATTTACTTGGCGACTCTGTTCGCCAGGCCAGCACTTCTGGTGAAATGTGCTGGAGTTCTGGCAACACACACACACACACACACACACACACACACACACACACACACACACACACACACACACACACACACACACACACACACACACACACACACACACACACACACACACACACACACACACACACACACACACACACACACACACACACACACGATACACAGCTGCACGATGGCCGCGCCAACAGTTCGCCTGATCCACAGTAACATCCCCCCCCCCGCCCATTGTGTCTAACACAACATTTGACAGCTTCACCAGCAGACACGCTGGCAGGCCACCAACCACACACACGGACAGACACACAAACAATCATTCAGGCACAAACACAAACAAACAAACACGTCAGACAGCTAATCAGATAGAAGGGCAGTCAAGCAAGCAGTCAAGACAGACAGGGAGGTAGACAGATAAACATACAAAAAGTAAGAAAAAAACAGATAGACTGGAACCCGCACAGCCTTAGAGGAAAAAAAATAAACAGAGGTGGATATGATAACAACATACAAGATACCGAGAGGGAAGGCAAGGAAATACTCCTCCCGGGAGCCGGTCGGCCGAGCGGACAGCACGCTGGACTTGTGATCCTCTGGTCCCGGGTTCGATCCCGGGCGCCGGCGAGAAACAATGGGCAGAGTTTCTTTCACCCTATGCCCCTGTTACCTACCAGTAAAATAGGTACCTGGGTGTTAGTCAGCTGTCACGGGTTGCTTCCTGGGGGTGGAGGCCTGGTCGAGGACCAGGCCGCGGGGACACTAAAGCCCCGAAATCATCTCAAGATAACCTCAAGATATCCTCCCCTTGTCCAGGGGTCAGCACGTGGAGTGCCTTAATCCAAGGATGTAGAAGCCACCTCCAGTCACATCTCTAAGATCAAAGAATTCAATCATCAGGAAAGTTCAACTCAATAGGCAGGATAAGGTTAGTAGGCTATCTTGAGGTTATCTTGAGGTTATCTTGAGATGATTTCGGGGCTTTAGCGTCCCCAGCGGCCCGGTCCTCGACCAGGCCTCATTTTTGTTACACACATCTCCAGGAAACAGCCCGTAGCTGCTGTCTAACTCCCAGGTACCTATTTACTGCTAGGTAACAGGGGGCATCAGGGTGAAAGAAACATTTTGCCCCTTTGTCTCCGCTTCCACCGGGGATCGAACGCGGAATCTCAGGGCTACGAATCCGAAGCGCTGTCCACTCAGTTGTCAGGCGGGGACATCCAGCAGCTTTTCATCCTCCTGAATGGAATGGAACTATCAGGGGAAAGCGCCGAGCCATTACGCCTATATAGCACTTGGAAGGGGTCAGGAATAAGGATTTTGCGATGGGACGGGGTGAAGGAATGGTGCCCAACCACTTGTGACGGTCGGGGGATTGAACGCTGACCTGCATGGAGTGAGACCGTCGCTCTACCGTCCACTCCAAGTGGTTGGTCATCCTCGTGAAATGACAGTACCGTTTGGTCAAAAGTACCAATACATCGCGATGGTCCATCAACACTTTTCGCCCTATTCAGTCTTATAATCTTGATAAAATAAATGCTATAAAAACCATACTTGAATATACCTAGGCCTAGCATAGTACATATACGTACTATACTATGCCTAACATAGCGTGTATTAGACCTAGCATTGCTTGAACAGATTAGGTGAGGTCTTACATGTATGCCGAAGTTAAACAGATATTCCGGTTTGTGCAAATTGACTACTACAAAAGTCAACTTTCCGGCGGTCCATCACTACATATTGGTACTTTCCACCAAATGGTTACGATAAGTACCATCACTTTAGGTGAGTGGTAGTACATGGGGTGATCCACTCCCCGTAGGCACAGGTGGTTATGAACTAGCTGGGAAGACTAGTAGAACCATGTTTAAGCCTTAAAGCTGGGGTGGTGGGGAGAGTTTTAGCTGTGCCTGCTCACAGGTGGCAGAAGTCTTTTGTGCCTGTGTAACTCCTAGAGACACCCCCTCTACACCACACCACCACCACCACACCACAACCACCACACCACCACCACCACACCACCACCACCACACCACCACAAAATTGGTAAAATCGATAGGGAAGATTTCCTGAGACCTGGAACTTTAAGAACAAGAGGTCATAGATATAAACTAGCTAAACACAGATGCCGAAGAAATATAAGACAATTCACTTTCGCAAACAGAGTGGTAGACGGTTGGAACAAGTTAGGTGAGAAGGTGGTGGAGGCCAAGACCGTCAGTAGTTTCAAAGCGTTATATGACAAAGAGTGCTGGGAAGACGGGACACCACGAGCGTAGCTCTCATCCTCTAACTACACTTAGGTAATTACACCACCACACCACCACACCACCACCGGCCACCACACCACCACCGGCCACCAATCGGGTGCAAGAATACTCTCCTTCGTTGATACTTCAACTCCCACAAATCTTTTTTTCTGTGTTAAAATCTCTCGTAATTATTCGTCTTCATCTTCTATTCCTTTTTGGTGACTTTTCCGTTTTAATATTTTCTTATCCTTCTCTATGAAACTTGTTTTATTCTTTTGTGTCGTCTTTCTCCGCCACTTTTGTTGTGTGTCTTCCAATTCTTCTCTTGGGCTGGCTGATCTTGCCTCCTCCTTCTTCCTCATCTTCATCCTCCTCTTACTAGTCCTGTTCCTCCTTCTCTGCCTCTATCTCTACTCTTCCACGACGCTTCGTGTCGCCGCCCACGTGAGAGGTCGTCTTTTCCTTTCTTCTCTCCCCTCACTTGCTTTCCTCCTCTCTCCCTCTCTCCCCTCACTTGCTTTCCTCCTCTCTCCCTCTCTCTTCTCACTTGCTTTCCTCCTCTCTCCCTCTCTTCTCTCACTTGCTTTCCTCCTCTCTCCCTCTCTTCTCACTTGCTTTCCTTCTCTCTCCCTCATTGCCTTCCCTTACTCTGCTCTCAGTTCTCTTTCTCCCCTCCCGCTCTCTCCTCCCACGCTCTTCTCCCCCTCTCCCCTCTCCCCTCTCTCCCTCTCCTCCTCCTTCCTCCAGTAGAACAAAGAAGAGTGCCGTGCATTCCTTGGCACAGTGCCAGAAGGTGAAAATACCTGCTTGAGTTGAGCAGGGTAGCACTTATGTCTCTGTCTCTCTCTCTGTCTCTGTCTCTCTCTCTCTCTCTCTCTCTCTCTCTCTCTCTCTCTCTCTCTCTCTCTCTCTCTCTCTCTCTCTCTCTCTCTCTCTCTCTCTCTCTCTCTCTCTAGAATTAGCAACACTAGAAGCAGTTGTTGTTGTTGTTTAAGATTCGCTACCTGGAACAAAATGTTCCAAGCAGCACGGGCTATGGTGAGCCCGTAGTCTAGAAGCAGTAGTAAGAGTAACCGTAGCACAGTATCAGTGTTAATTGCATAGAACTGCTAATATCTTCAGCAGCAGCAGTAATAACAGCAGTGGGAGCGATGATTTAAATTTAACAATATACAAAGTTAATTTTTAATGAATAGTAATAATATCACTTAATATATCTAAGATAAGTCTCAGAAGAGCTGAGGTAAAATAACAGGTTGAAGATTGCAGTTTCATTTATGAATGTCAGTGTCATTTTAATGGTGAGTGAGTGAGTGAGTGAGTGAGTGAGTGAGTGAGTGAGTGAGTGAGTGAGTGAGTGAGTGAGTGAGTGAGTGAGTGAGAGATTACAGTCATATACGTAACCGTATTATGCACCTGTGGCCACGTGAACTTCATTTATAAACCGAACGTGGACGTGTTCTGTGCATAGATGATCCTAACAAACTTTAGGCGTACCCAAATCGAAAGATTTAGGTGTGTGTGTGTGTGTGTGTAATTACCTAAGTGTAGTTACAGGATGAGAGCTACGCTCGTGGTGTCCCGTCTTCCCTGCACTGTTGTGTGTGTGTGTGTGTGTGTGTGTGCGTGTGTGTGTGTATGTGTGTGTATGTGTGTATGTGTGTGTGTGTATGTGTGTGTGTGTGTGTGTGTGTGTGTGTGTGTGTGTGTGTGTGTGTGTGTGTGTGTATGTGTGTGTGTGTGTGTGTGTGTGTGTGTGTGTGTGTGTGTACTCACCTAATTGTACTCACCTAATTGTGCTTGCGGGGGTTGAGCTCTGGCTCTTTGGTCCCGCCTCTCAACCGTCAATCAACTGGTGTACAGATTCCTGAGCCTATTGGGCTCTATCATATCTACATTTGAAACTGTGAATGGAGTCAGCCTCCACCACATCACTTCCTAATGCATTCCATTTGCTAACTACTCTGACACTGAAAAAGTTCTTTCTAACGTCTCTGTGGCTCATTTGGGTACTCAGCTTCCACCTGTGTCCCCTTGTTCGCGTCCCACCAGTGTTGAAAAGTTCGTCCTTGTTTACCCGGTCGATTCCCCTGAGGATTTTGTAGGTTGTGATCATGTCCCCCCTTACTCTTCTGTCTTCCAGTGTCGTGAGGTGCATTTCCCGCAGCCTTTCCTCATAACTCATGCCTCTTAGTTCTGGGACTAGTCTAGTAGCATACCTTTGGACTTTTTCCAGCTTCGTCTTGTGCTTGACAAGGTACGGGCTCCATGCTGGGGCCGCATACTCCAGGATTGGTCTTACATATGTGGTGTACAAGATTCTGAATGATTCCTTACACAGGTTCCTGAACGCCGTTCTGATGTTAGCCAGCCTCGCATATGCCGCAGACGTTATTCTCTTTATGTGGGCTTCAGGAGACAGGTTTGGTGTGATATCAACTCCTAGATCTTTCTCTCTGTTTGTTTCATTAAGTACTTCATCTCCTATTCTGTATCCTGTGCCTGGCCTCCTGTTTCCACTGCCTAGTTTCATTACTTTGCATTTACTCGGGTTGAACTTCAACAGCCATTTGTTGGACCATTCACTCAGTCTATCCAGGTCATCTTGTAGCCTCCTACTATCATCCTCTGTTTCAATCCTCCTCATAATTTTTGCATCGTCGGCAAACATTGAGAGGAACGAATCTATACCCTCTGGGAGATCATTTACATATACCAGAAACAGTATAGGTCCAAGGACTGACCCCTGCGGGACTCCACTTGTGACGTCTCGCCAATCTGAGACCTCACCCCTCACACAGACTCGTTGTCTCCTGTTGCTTAGGTATTCCTCTATCCACCGGAGTACCTTCCCTCTCACTCCAGCCTGCATCTCCAACTTTCGCACTAGCCTCTTGTGTGGCACTGTATCAAAGGCTTTCTGACAATCCAAAAATATGCAGTCTGCCCACCCTTCACTTTCTTGCCTTATTTTTGTTGCCTGGTCGTAGAATTCAAGTAACCCTGTGAGGCAGGACCTGCCATCCCTGAACCCATGTTGATGCTGTGTTACAAAGTTCCTTCGCTCCAGATGCTCCACTAGTTTTTTTCGCACAATCTTCTCCATCAGCTTGCATGGTATGCAGGTTAGGGACACTGGCCTGTAGTTCAGTGCCTCCTGTCTATCCCCTTTCTTGTATATCGGGACTACGTTAGCTGCTTTCCAAGTATCTGGCAGTTCCCAAATCCCAGACCCCATCTGTGTGTGTGTGTGTGTGTGTGTGAAGTTCAAGATGAAGGCCAAACCAAAGATGTAGACACCTGCCCACTTTGAGATCAATTAGAGATAATCAGTCTCTCATGCACCTGACCCCAGGTGAGGCGGAGATCTAGGTTAAGCCTTAATTCTTCTTTCCCTACCTTCCCTCCCATTTCTCTCTCACACCTTTCACACCCCCTTCCATCCCCGTCCCATCTTCCACAAACGCAGAGGCTTTATGCAAAGTTGTATTAACCGTCTCTCTCTCTCTTTCTCTCTTTCTTTCTTTCTCTCTTCCTTACTCCCTAAATCATCAAATACTGCTGCTATACCATCTCGTATATAACTTGTATACTGATGGCAAATGTGGTGTATCTGGGGGCTTCTCTCCGGTATGAATTCCGAGAGCATTAAACGCCTTGATTTATCCCGTAGACCATACGCGGTTTCCCCGCGGGATCTATAGAGCTTTTCCTAGGCTCTATTAAGCCTGGTGAGAACTAGGTAGAGCCTGGGGGGGTGGGGGGGGAAGGCCTTACAAGAAATCAAGGAATTATTCTCCGCAGGTAATTATTTTTATTACAGGTGTTCATCAACTGAGATAGGTCTAGTTATGGGTATTTGTAGTGTATCCACCTGGCCATGTACACACACACACACACACACACACACACACACACACACACGGGGAATCGACCGGGTTAACAAGGATGAACTTTTCAACACTGGTGGGACGCGAACAAGGGGACACAGGTGGAAGCTGAGTACCCAAATGAGCCACAGAGACGTTAGAAAGAACTTTTTCAGTGTCAGAGTAGTTAGCAAATGGAATGCATTAGGAAGTGATGTGGTGGAGGCTGACTCCATTCACAGTTTCAAATGTAGATATGATAGAGCCCAATAGGCTCAGGAATCTGTACACCAGTTGATTGACGGTTGAGAGGCGGGACCAAAGAGCCAGAGCTCAACCCCCGCAAGCACAATTAGGTGAGTACAATTAGGTGAGTACACACACACACACACACACACACACACACACACACACACACACACACACACACACAAGGAAGGCTGCATGGGACAACCAGTCGTTCCATGGAACCTTAAATTGATACCCAGACACACCTTGATGTCTTAACGACCAATGCAGGCCTAATTACCCAACTGATTATTCCAATCACTGCTTCACGCTGATTGGTTTAGATAAGCAAACAGAGGACACATTACGATCACTAAATTTGGGTGGTGATGGCTGAGGAAATGGGGAAGGTTGTTTGGTGATGGGGAATGGGTAGTTTATGGGTAATGTAATGGGGGTTCCAGAGATCGTGAGGAAGGTATGATACAGTAATTATGGGGAGAGAGGGAAGGGGAATTATCAGGGGAGAAAGCGCCAAGCCATTACGACTATATAGCACTGGGGAAGGGATCAGGATATAAGGATTTGGGATGGGACGAGGGGAAGGAATGGTGCCCAAGCACTTGTAGACAGTCGGGGATTGAACGCCGACCTGCATGAAAGGAGACCGTCGTCCAGCCCAAGTGGTTGGGCGTGAGCTTCTAAGTATACAACTCTGTAGTGTTGTAGTGTTACAACACTGTAGTGTTGTAGTGTTACAACACTGTAGTGTTGTAGTGTTACAACACTCTGTAGTGTTGTAGTGTTACAACACTGTAACTACACAGCACTGTGAAGGGAATAAGGACTACAGGAGCCTGTAGTACAGAAACGGGTGTGGGTGGGTGGGATGAGAAGTGTCCATCATTCTGTACCCCCGTGGGCGTGCGGGCGGGCGGGCGTGGGTGGGCGGGTGGGCGTGTGGGCGGGCGGGCGTGGGTGGGACAAAGCGTGTCTAGCTTGGGAACGGCAGAATGAGAAATATTTATGTGGCACTCGACTCTCAGCCCAGCCTTCTCCTGCTGCTGCCTCCTGCTGCTGCCTCCTACTGCCTCCTGCTGCCTCCTCCTCCTCCTGCTGCTGCTGCTGTTCCTGCTAAAGCTCATCAACCCTCCATCTACATATGCTGGTCCAAGCTTTAGCCGACCCCAATAACGCTGTCAACACTTGTAACACTCTATTATCAAAACAGCCTTTTTCTCAAATGTAAATTATTGCTTTTTATAAATTAGAATTTTGGGTATTGTTAGACCTAGAGTAGGATAAGTTAAGTGTTTTGGTCTTTTGGTAATTATTGGTATTTTTGGTCCGTGGGCGAGGCTTTTGGAGAGATGATTTGAAATAGATGAGAATCCCTGTTTTTTTAATTTTATCCAACAATAAATACTGTGATAATACTGTTTAGATAATACTGTGGATAGGTATTATTATTATTATTATTATTATTATTATTATTATTATTATTATTATTATTATTTGTGAGGGTCATAGCACCTATAGTAAGTCAAACACGGCGGCATACACCGTAGACTTTATCTGGGAAAAAGTTTTGTGATCACCTTCCTAAAATCTCTTAAATCCCTTTCATTAAACCTCGTGTAACATTTTCTTTAAACCTTTTAGAACCCTTAAATGTGCTTAACCCCCCCCCCCCCCCCGGGTACTGCTGGCACTGGGAGGTTGGAAGGGGGGGGAGCCTAACAACCTCAGGCTGTGTAGCAAGTTATTCCAAAGAGAGAGAGAGAGAGAGAGAGAGAGAGAGAGAGAGAGAGAGAGAGAGAGAGAGAGAGAGAGAGAGAGAGAGAGAGAGAGAGAAAGAGAGAGAGGAGATGGTAGTTTAGGTTCAATTGTTGTCTACACGTCTCGCCTCGTGAGGAGGGCACGAACCATGCTGTTAGAGGGGAGGGGGGGGGGTGGAGGGGTGCCCGAGTGGGGGGGGGGGGGGCGGGGGGCGCTGTGCCTGGGTAAGACTGGGAAGACTAAATAGGTCAAGTAGGGGGTGTCTTGGTGGGGTATGACTCTCAAAGGTTCTTTCGCCTTCTTGAAAGAAGGAGACTTCTTTCAAGAAAGAGGAGTGCCTTCGTCTTCAAAACGGCCACTCTTCCTTGGCCGTCTTGAGCACGACCTGACCCTCAAGTGCCAGTGAGCACGACCTGTTCCTCAAGTACAAGTACAGCCAATCGGGAATCAGTAATTTTGTTCCATGGTGAAATTATTCAGTAGTTTAGTGATGTCATGGAGTGAAAGTTTTAGTTAATTACTTCAATCAAGGATTAAGACGTTGGTCTTGTCTGCTCTTCAACCCATTATGTTAACAACTAGGAAATATTTAACCTACTAAACATCTCTTAATTACTCTGTTTAGTAGTTCAAGCGAACGAGGCAGCTGTATCCTATGCACAATAACTCCATGGGATTCATCTAATTTTAGTAATTTGCTATGTATTCCCATAGTCATCCCTACCCAACCACTTGGGGTGAACGGTAGAGCGACGGTCTCGCTTCATGCAGGTCGGCGTTCAATCCCCGACCGTCCAAGTGGTTGGGCATCATTCCTGTTCCCCCGTCCCATCCCAAATCCTTATCCTGATCCTTTCCCTGTGTTATATAGTCGTAATGGCTTGGCGCTTTCCCCTGATAATTCCCCTTCCCTTTCCATACCCATCCCGTGGGCGGTGGTGGACCCCATACCCATCCCGTGGGCGGTGGTGGACCCCATACCCATCCCGTGGGCGGTGGTGGACCCCATACCCATCCCGTGGGCGGTGGTAGACCCCATACCCATCCCGTGGGCGGTGGTGTACCCCATACCCATCCCGTGGGCGGTGGTGTACCCCATACCCATCCCGTGGGCGGTGGTGGACCCCATACCCATCCCGTGGGCGGTGGTGGAGAGGACCAGAGGGGCGTATATTAAGCTGAGGCGCCCAGGGCATAGCTAACTCTGGCGCGGATCAAGTACCCAACTCACTCTCTGGCGAGATCCGCCAACTTAACATACCAGCGAGTTGCCAGAGAGTAAATATTGAGCGTCTTATAAAGTAGAGCATCAACTATTAACAACGGTAGAGTTGATGCCTGGTGTAACGTGAGCGTGGTGAGTAAGCCTGCAAGGTTTATCCTCAAGTTACTCCCCCCTCGAAGTTGCAAATTGTTGCAGGTTAGCTTTACTTAAACTTGCAAATCATGAAACCACAATTCCTCCCTGCGAGTCCCCGCGCATGCGCTCACACGACACAGCCAATCATGACGACACGACTTCCCTGTCGCACGCTTTTACATAAGGGATGGACGGACGACAGACGGGGGCAGGAGAGGACGACAGACGGGAAGGGACAGACGACTGACGATGTAGATGACGAACAATATAATTATAAAACTGGGGTAAAATGCGGCAAGACAAGGAGGATTAGGAGTGGAGACGACACTACCAGTCAAAGGGAAATGTGACGACTCTTCCCTGATTGGTCAGTACTCTCACCGCTCTCTGGATCTCAGCGACTATCGCAAGATTTTCTGTCCGATTTTTAGTAAGGTTTTGTAGCGGTGCTTTAGTCAGTGCTGATCACTGCACCGTTAGTGCTTCCTTCATGGGATCTTAACGCCGTAACAATGGCAGTTAGCTCCGCTTGTGTTGAAGAGGCATAGTTCTCAATACGGCCTTTTCCTTCATTTCCGCGTTGTAAGGCATTATTCCTAATTACAGTATATGCTGCCACCAGTATGCCTCTGACAATGCTGCCACCAGCATGTCTCTGACCATGCTGCCACCAACATGCCTCTGACCATGCTGCCACCAGCATGTCTCTGATCATGCTGCCACCAGCATGTCTCTGACCATGCTGCCACCAGCATGTCTCTGACCATGCTGCCACCAGCATGCCTCTGACCATGCTGCCACCAGCATGTCTCTGACCATGCTGCCACCAGCATGTCTCTGACCATGCTGCCACCAGCATGCCTCTGACCATGCTGCCACCAGCATGCCTCTGATCATGCTGCCACCAGCATGTCTCTGACCATGCTGCCACCAGCATGTCTCTGATCATGCTGCCACCAGCATGTCTCTGATCATGCTGCCACCAGCATGTCTCTGACCATGCTGCCACCAGCATGTCTCTGACCATGCTGCCACCAGCATGCCTCTGACCATGCTGCCACCAACATGCCTCTGACCATGCTGCCACCAGCATGTCTCTGACCATGCTGGTGGACGTCAGGGTAACGAAAAAGCTTTTCATTTCCGATTACTTTAAGTGATGATATTGGCTCCTCCTCCCCACTGACCGCCATATCCTGCGTAATCCTACACGAGCTATCACTTAGTGGCCCTTGCACCAGCGCCTCCTGGTGGCACTGGCACCAGAGCCTGCTGGTGGCCCTGGCACCAGAGCCTCCTGGTGGCCCTGGCACCAGAGCCTGCTGGTGGCCCTGGCACCAGCGCCTCCTGGTGGCCCTGGCACCAGAGCCTCCCGGTGGCCCTGGCACCAGAGCCTCCTGGTGGCCCTGGCACCAGCGCCTCCTGGTGGCCCTGGCACCAGAGCCTGCTGGTGGCCCTGGCACCAGAGCCTCCTGGTGGCCCTGGCACCAGAGCCTCCTGGTGGCACCTCCCGATGCCTCCTGAAGGGGAATCAATAATCACTGGTGGCAGAAGGAGTGCCATCCGAGACTCCCGCCCTCAGCACAGACGCCACCACATGTATATCACACATATTTTCATTCATATACACACAAGTATATATGACATTCATGCCTCAATACTTCAATCAGATCTCTTGTCTACTTGGATGAACGTATTTATCAACCTTAAAGTTATAGCTGTAGTTAAGATCAAACCACTAAGCTGAGTGAAGGAGTAGGTTATCTTGAGAGGTTATCTTGAGACGATTTCGGGGCTTTAGTGTCCCTGCGGCCCGGTCCTCGACTAGGCCTCCACCCCCAGGAAGCAGCCCGTGACAGCTGACTAACACCCAGGTACCTATTTTACTGCTAGGTAACAGGGGCATAGGGTGAAAGAAACTCTGCCCATTGTTTCTCGCCGGCGCCTGGGATCGAACCCAGGACCACAGGATCACAAGCCCAGTGTGCTGTCCGCTCGGCCGACCGGCTCCCTCTCTCGGCCGACCGGCTCCCTCCCGACCGGTGGGGGGAAGGAGTGGGGCCAAATCACTTGGACGGTCGGGAATTGAACGCCGACCTGCATGAAGCGAGACCGTCGCTCGACCGTCCAGCCCAAGTGGTTAAGGGCGAAAGAAAACAGATTCGCAAAGAAAACGAGGCGTTTGACGAAAGCAAACAGACGACCTGTTTGTTTGCTGACGACGCCAAAATTATGAGAAGGATTAAGACAGAGGAGGACAGCTTGAGGCTTCAAGAAGACCTGGACAAGCTGCAGGAATGGTCGAACAAATGGCTGTTAGAGTTTAACCCAAGCAAATGTAATGTAATGAAGATAGGGGTAGGAAGCAGGAGACCAGATACAAGGTATCACTTGGGAGATGAAATACTTCAAGAGTCATAGAGATAGAGAAAGACCTGGGGGTTGATATCACACCAGACCTGTCCCCTGAAGCTCATATCAAGAGGATAACATCAGCAGCATATGCCAGGTTGGCTAACATAAGAACGGCCTTTAGAAACTTGTGTAAGGAATCTTTCAGAACATTATATACCACATATGTCAGAACAATCCTGGAGTATGCGGCTCCAGCATGGAGTCCATATCTAGTCAAGCATAAGACTAAACTGGAAAAGGTTCAAAGGTTTGCCACCAGACTAGTACCCGAGCTGAGAGGTATGAGCTACGAGGAGAGACTACGGGAATTAAACCTCACTTCGTTGGAAGACAGAAGAGTTAGGGGGGACATGATCACCACATTCAAGATTCTCAAGGGAATCGACAGGGTTGATAAAGACAGGCTATTTAATACAAGGGGCACATGCACTAGGGGACACAGGTGGAAACTGAGTGCCCAAATGAGCCACAGAGATATTAGAAAGAACGTTTTTAGTGTCAGAGTGGTTGACAAATGGAATGCATTAGGCAGTGATGTGGTGGAGGCTGACTCCATACACAGTTTCAAGTGTAGATATGATAGAGCCCAATAGGCTCAGGAACCTGTACATCTGTTGATTGACAGTTGAGAGGCGGGACCAAAGAGCCAGAGCTCAACCCCCGCAAGCACAAATAGGTGAGTACACACACACACACACACACACACACACACACACACACACACACACACACACACACACGCGCGCGCGCACACACACACACGCACACACACACACACACACGTATCAACACGCTCGTGGGCATGCAGTGTGAGTGTGTAGTTTGCCTTCATTAACTCACTATCGTTGGTTTAAGGTCGTTTGAGTACCAAACACTTCAGCGGTATTTTAGACAATATAGAGACCCACTAGAGTATTATGAACACATATGTGTGTGTGGAAATACATATTATCGGCATGAGTATGTGCATTGATGACCAAACCACATGTGAGAAGGTGACGAACTCACGACTTAACAATGGTCCGAAACGACGTCGTTTCTGCACTTTCTGATGAGTGGTTTGATCATCATATCATCAGCCTCGTCATTATGACTCATCGTATGCAATATGTGCATTGCTATAACGGGGGGGGGGGGTAATTACTGGTACATAACACTAACGATATTCTTCATTAACTGTGGATACATTAAGTCTTAATAGTTAGAGATGTGTACAAGTGTCATTTCTACTATACAGAGTCTTACCAATATGTATCGCCACTTAAATTGTTAGCTAAATGTGTAAAAAAATGTGTTAGATTTACATATGTGGTCAGTCCTGCCCACGTGGGACTGGATTTTCAGCACTTTGTTCGAGGCTCGTATCTGCTCTTCTCTAGGCTGGTGAGATTTACATTAGGCTATTCTCGTAGCCTAACCCTCTTAGCTCCGGTACCAGTCTCGTTGCTAACCTTTGTACTTTTTTTTTAATTTTGTTTTTTATGCTTTACGAGGTGTGGTGGTGGTGGTAGTTATTGGTGGCAACGGTGGTGGTAGTTGTGGTGGTGACAGTGCCTATCTGACAGAGATCTTACCTGACAGAGATCCAGCTCTTCATGCCCCCATCCCCCGGCTGTCAGCCTTCTTGATCCTGCTGCCTATTTTAACTTAAATGACATTCAATGTTGTCGTGTGTGAGTTTGATTTGGTTATAGTCGTGGAGGTGGCTTCCACGACTTCTTCTGCCAGCGCATGTTGTTGTTCACCGTTCATATAGGCTACGAGTATTTCCTTGTATTTCTTCGATTGATTTGCTTTTCCTTTTTATACTTATATTTTCTTGTTCTACTGTCAGTTAAAATAGCCTAATCCATTTCGCGCGCGCGCTCTCACACATACACACACACACTAATCTGTACAGCATTAGATTGACGGTAGAGAGACGGGACCAAAGAGGCGAAGCTCAGCCCCTGCAGGCACAACTAGGTGAGTAAACACACACACACACACGTGAGGGTGACAGACTACCATGAGTGAGTGAGTAAGGGACAGACATGAGTCACCCCCAGCGTCGTCAGTCTCCTTACTATTTACTCACATGACTGAGAGAGAGAGAGAGAGAGAGAGAGAGAGAGAGAGAGAGAGAGAGAGAGAGAGAGAGAGAGAGAGAGAGAGAGAGAGAGAGAGAGAGAGAGAGAGAGAGAGAGAGGGAGGGAGGGAGAGAGGAGGGAGGAAGGGCGAGGGAACAGAATGCAGCTCGCCTGGGCTATGTTCCAGGGACACAAATAGCACAATTTAGGAGGATTATTGTGCAAGTGACAACACTGGCGCAGTTGGCCACCTCGAGGCGTTCGTGAGAACGCGTCTTAGTCTTCTCACGAGTCTCTTTTCTTATATTTCGTGAAAAACTAATTTTGTGTTTTAAGTCACATAATTATTACTTCATATAGCCTTTTTTGTGCTCTTAGTTTGTGCTAATCTTTGCATTAGTTGTTTTATATCTGTTTAACCTACTTACATGTGTATTTTCAGATAAGCCAATAGAATGCTTCAGATGTAGTCGGATTCCAGTTCCTTGCGTTCTTCTACATCACCCTGACTGAAGAGTCATCGGGTGGCATGACTAGTACGTGATTTTTGTAACAATAACTTTCACGTTTTTAATTATTTAATTTTAATTTTATTCCGTTTTGTCTATTTTCGTTCATCAAGAGAAATGGGAAAATGTCCGAGAGAAGTAAAAAAGATATATGATATACTTTCAATGGTGTATTTTTCTATCTTTTTAAACTATGTGAAGTGTTTACGGAAGTCAGTATTACCATATATTAGTACACTCATACAGGTTCTACGAGCTATGAGCTGCTGATATCCGACATCAGCTCATTTTGAAGCCTAGCCCTACACGGTGAACTTTCATCCGATTTTGTTTGTGTTCACTTGGTGAGTTATTGAACCCAAACCTCGCGTCACTGGAAGAGAGCAGTAATAACGGAGACATGATAACCATATATAAAATACTAAAGATACTGACAGGGAAGACAAACTAAAATTATTTGACACAGGAAGTACACGACCATGGAGACTATTGGCATCAGAATCCACACACCGAGTCAAATACAGATATGAGACAGCCGAAGTGTTTGGGAACATTTACATTGTTAATCCATTTCAGGCTATGAGGCAGGACTCAAGAGCTAAACGCTCGCAAGCACAGGTGAGTAAGGGGTAGATGAGTACGTGAGTAGAAAGTGGGTCAGGAAGCCCCAGGTGGTGGGGGGAGGGGGGGAGGGTAACAGCACCAGCATGCAGTATTATGGTGTGTGTCTCACTTTGTGGTGGAGGTCGGTGTTATCTTGTTATTGTTGGGGGAGTTTATGCTTTTGTTGTGTGGTATCCCTCTCTGGTGTGTATATATATATATATATATATATATATATATATATATATATATATATATATATATATATATATATATATATATATATATATATATATCGTAATCTTTCTATTTTTATTGTTCGACGTTTCGTCAGCAATGTGACATCTTCAGGAGTACACTGTAGAACTGGCACAGCTATACTGAGCCTACAAGGTTGTTGTTGTTTTAGATTCAGCTACTGGGAACGCATAGTTGCAAGTAGCAAGGGCTTTGGTGAGCCCGTAGTGGACTTACCCGGCACAGGAGCGGGGCTGTAACTGGTCAAATGAGAAGAGGAAATAGTTCCTAACAATAGGGACAGGATTTTGGTGAGCCATTTAGAGAGCGTGTAAGAAATGGAGCCCACAGAATTGATGATAGGCTTCATGGGATCGTTAGGCTTGTGAGTCTAACTATCTTCTCATTTGACCAATTCTGTTGAATTAGTTAACAAATTGAATAGTGCTCCTATCAATCCTGAAGTAAAATTAATCAGTTTTGGCGTTTGTTCTTTGTTTACAAAGGTACCGGTTGATGATATTCTTGATTACCTTGCTCATGTATTAATGAACCATGTATTACCTCTGCCTGCTGATATTATTGTCAGTCTCGTTAAGTTGTGTATAAAGGAATGTAAATTTACTTTTAATAATGAGTATTATTTACACACTTTTGGAATGTCAATGGGGAATTTCTTGCCCGAAATGCTGTGCGTGCTTAGCTTTACAAGAATGTAAATTCAACTTAATTTCTGTATTCTCTGTTAACCCCCCAATGTACTTTCTTGTATATAAATAATAAATAAATAAATAGTTTATCGCCATTGCTTTCAAACTTGTACATGGAATTGGTTTAAAAATTACCCCTGGAATCATTCCATGGTTTAGATATGTTGATGATATTTTATGTATATGGCCTACAGATGTAAATTCAGACGAATTTGTAGCTAAACGTAATGATCAAGTCACCTCTATAAAATTAACTATCAAGAATGAAATTGATAAATGTTTGCCATTGTTAGATACAGTATACTTATTCATTGGGAAGATTTTTCACGAAAGTTTAGTGTTTACAGAAAGCCTACGAATAATTTATCCTATGTTCATTATTTCTCAGGGCATAGATACAATGTGAAACAATAAATTTAGTCCTCTATGTATCTATAAGCTCTTTGGGTTGTTAGTCCAGAATTCTTAGATGAAATTTTTAAAAATATTAATTCTATTGGTCTCAAGCTTTGTTATCCAATGAGATTTTTTGGAAGTTTGCCGTAGCAAAGCACGTCGTACATATATTATAATAATATATGCAGTGAGAAAATTCTCCCCAATAAATTGTTGTTTACCATATTTTTGTAGGTTCGGAAATATTGTCAAGCCTTGAAACTTTTTGATATACAGGTCTTATTTAATTACGAAAATACTGTCGGAAAACTATTAATTAGAAACAGCCCTTGTAGTGATAATTGTGTCATTTACAAAATACCTTGTAAAGACTAATAGTTTCTATGTTGGGTAAACATCATAAGATTTGAAATGTAGAATTTCGCAAAATAAATACTCTGTAAGACAAATTGTCTAACGCTTTGGTTGTTTATTTGTCAGAAAGTTCTCACCAAATAGATTGCGAGATGGCCTCTTCAATAATGAATTGTAAAAGAATTTTCAATAGGAACATAATTGAATCTGCTTTAATACAGGTTACAAAATCATGTAATTTGAACATTAGCAGTTTTTTTGTATAATTTAGATCCATTTTGATTGATCAGTTAAAGGGCGATTTGAATAGGATCATTGATACACATTTATCTCACCAATACCTTATTAATATCCTATTATCTCTTTAAAGACATTGTACCTCACCTCATCTCTTTCCTGTCTATATATCCACACCCACTGAACTGTAAATCCGTCATTCTGAAAAAATTACGAAAGTACTTAAGGAAATTCCTGTCTTAATCCTTCCTTCGTGGTCTGATACTGTCACATTGTTCATCACGTGTTAATTTTCGTGATTTACACACACACACACACACACACACACATATATATATATATATATATATATATATATATATATATATATATATATATATATATATATATATATATATATATATATATATCCGCCTCGCTACACCAATCCACACCGATTATAGGTGTATTTGCGGCGAGGCAGTGGCCGACAGGTACGGCTGGCATGGTTACTCTGCCAAAGCACAGGAGGATGGCATGCAAGACACAGCGAGGTAAATGACATTATTAGGAGGAGCCTTAATACCACAGCCGGTTATCCAGCAGAGGGAGAACCCCGTTATCTAATGCCCCACAACTCTGACAAGCCTGTCGGTCGCCCAGAAGGGATCACAGTGAATCCCCGGAAGAATGGTGGACAGTTGGTATGGAGTTCAAGTTTAGCCAAAACCTATGTTGACTTCAGTGTTACACATCCAGACGGTGTTGCAAATCACCGGGAAGCAGCCAAGTCTCGTAAATACCAAGATCTTGATCACCACTACAATTTTGTCCCCATTGCCTCAGAGACACTTGGTGCCAGGGATAAAAGTGCTGCTAGTTTTTAAAGGAGCTGGGTTCTAAACTAATTGAAACAACTAGAAATCCAAGAACCGCCAGTTTGTTCTTTCAGCGCCTTAGTGTGACGATACAGAGAGGAAATGCTCACTGCATCCATGGTTCCTGCCCGCCATCTGAGGAGCTGGAAGAACTCGACAACCTGTGACAAGTAGTCATGTACCTTGCATGTAATCAATGTTGTAACCCTTCTTGTGTAAAGAAGTTTTAAATAAAATAAAATTACGAATATATATATATATATATATATATATATATATATATATATATATATATATATATATATATATATATATATATATATATATATAATATATACATAATATATACATAATATAGTCTATCCTCATGTTTACATAGTACTTAGAGTAACGATATGGACCGTCGTACATATATTGACATAATGGTTAATTAGAAAGTAGAATTAGGACAAAACGGAAAAGATTATGTATTGATGTTGGAAATAAAAAATAATCTTGCAATCCTAGGCCTAATACACGTTATCTGATGCCTTATATAGTACATATATGTGAGGTATAGGCCTAGGAATATTTAAGTTAGTTTTTTTAGCTTTATTTTTTCCGAACTTATCAAAGTGAATCGTATCAAATTCTATATAATAATTAATAATTATTTTATAATATAATATTAATAATAACATTCTATATGTGATGTATATGGCTAGGAATATTTAAGTTTGTTTTTTTAGCTTTATTTTTTCCGAACTTATCAAAGTGAATCGTATCAAATTCTATATAATAATTAATAATTATTTTATAATATAATATTAATAATAACATTCTATATGTGATGTATAGGCCTAGGAATATTTAAGTTTGTTTTTTTAGCTTTATTTTTTCCGAACTTATCAAAGTGAATCGTATCAAATTCTATATAATAATTAATAATTATTTTATAATATAATATTAATAATAACATTCTACTAATTAATTGCCCATTACGTACGATGGTCCACAGTTACAAAAAACTAGTCATTAAACAGGCGGATGAATTGTTATACACTGTAGCCTCTCGATATATAGCCTATTGGTTCTTATTTTCTCGATTTGTGTACAGTAACTTTAACGATAATTTTTTACTTAAGAGCTTAAAACTGACTTCGGCCTCTACGTTAATATAAATGCATGATATATGAAAGCAATAACAATATTTGAAAAAACAATTCTCTGTGACAGAGACGGGAGTGATGTCTGGTGGCGCCGTACTTGAAGCGACCACCCTCGTGTTGTGGTCGCCAGTGGCGGGGCGTGATCCTCGGTGGTCTCATTTATTGGACGTTTATCGCTGTGGAACTTTAGCGTCCTCGAGGAACGATGAGTGTAGCGCGATCGTCAAGTGATAGTGACGCCTCGTATCCAACCAGAAAGCAGGATAGCCGCCAGTTTAAGGGGTGAAAGTGCAAATGTTAAATCCTTTTGATGCTCAGGAACGTTTTGCGAGTTCTTCCGCCTGAGTCTTTCCTCTGTCCTCCGCCTAGCACCTGCGAGAACAATGATTAAGAAAACTTACAGTATCAGAGCATTGTACTAAATGTGTGTGAACCTCTCTTTAATTGTTAGCAAAAGTAATGAAAGACAAACTTCCAGTTTTTGTTTAAATTTAAAAATTGCAGCCTAAGATCATGCAGGTGAAAACATGCCGGTCAGTTTCTTGAAGATTATGCATGAAACACATTGTTTGAGTACCTCGAGAATATGGCGAGAGATCCAAGGTGTAAAACCTCACAGCAAGCAAGTGGCAGGTTGGGGAGGCTGAGTGCTCTAAGTATCGTTGTAATGTGTAAACTAAGCACTGTGTTGGGCAACCTGCTTGTTAAACGATTTGGCGGGTCATATTCCGGAGAATATTATTAACATTAAGGACTTGTCCAAAACGCTATGCGTGCTAGTGGCTGTACAAAAATGTAACAACTCTTGTATATATATAAAAAACCAGTGACACTGAGGGTGTATGAAAGGAAGCAGCCTAACGTATCTCGGAGGATGAACAGGCTTGACTGTCGTGTACACTCTTCACTACCATCTCTGGTGAGTACAACAGTATGGTATTATTACGGTAATCTACACCTTTTATTGCATGTATTTTGGACACCATTTTTAGTTTCTTTCGAAGAGCGCAAAAATTATATTGCTAAATATTATGGGCAAATTTAGCACCTCATGCTCGTCCTCTGTTATGGACTAGCATGAGGACATAATAGGAATTTTAAATAGCCTATATTAATTTGCATATGTAAATTAAATAGTTGGTGATTAATTCTGGAGGTTATGAGGTGATAGGCTTTAAGCACATTTAGTATCTTGTAAAATTTACCAAATCTTAGGCTTGTTGTTTGAATATAGGAATGTACAGCATTGTTTAATTCTTACGATAAGTTACATATAAGAGTTTAGTGATTAAAAGGTAAAATGATTTATATATCAAAGTAGTCCTATATAAATGTATATATAAGAATAGACGTGTGTAGTGGAATGGAATGGAATCTCTAGTTAGCTGACTCCAACTTGTACAAAAGTTTTCAATGAGTTCCGAGTTGTGTTATAGGACTCGTCCAATACTCAATATATAGGACGCAGTATTTCATGCACCTGTCATCTAGGAAATTTAAGAGGTTGAGATTAATTATTTTGTTGAAGGATAAAACCTTATAGGCATGTAACGACCGTCCGCTGGCCTGAGCCCAGCCGGGAGCAAACACAAGTTATTATCCCAGAGGGAGGCAGAGAGAGGACATCGTGGCAGCTTCTTAACTTGTCATTTACAGGGACCAAGTTTGGAGCCCTATATCCAGAAAACTAATAAGTATTGTGGGAGTATTATTTCTTAAGCGTGTAAGTGTGAGCTTGTTACTAGACAGTGGAGATGAAAAAAGGCTTTTGATGATAGTAAACGTGTTGATATTGTCAGTTAAGGAAATTTGACAGTAATAGGGCGAGAGCTGCAGCTGATTTAAAACCTCAGTGGTACTCACCGAATGACCTAATGGTGTGTAGGAGTTTGGGTCGGGCAAAAGTGCAGCAACACTCGGCTGTTTTGGACTTTAATATTTTATTATTTCTGTGTTAGGTATATAGTTTGTCACAGAGTTGTAGGTTAGAATGTGCCCTCAAGTGAATATTATACAGTGTCCTAGGCGTAGTTAGGAATTGACTTAGTGTGTTAGAGTTTGTCTCAGGTGTTGTCACCGTTTGTTCATTTATTTACCCCAGGCAAAGAAAGTATTTGTAAGTACCTGTACCTTTAATAAGTTTTTGGGTGCTTCTGTTACTCATTCGTTTCTGTATATTGGAACTGGGAAGTTATGGCACCGTTGTGGTTAATCATTATTTATCACCAGTGTATTGTTATTCTTTCTCTTTATAAATATAGTGTTAGCTTTTAAAGGGGGACTAAATTCCTTTTATTTCCGTCCACATACGTATAGATAACATTCTTAACATCATACTTTATTCAGCAGAAGGCTAGATTTGGGGCAGGGCCTGAAGGAGATATTTAGGACTACTTAGGATAGTAATAATTATGACAACCTCTTTCTCATATATTGGTATCACATGAACTCTTCTGGCTCTTGGGAAACTCACCTCTATCTAGTGTTAGGAAGGAACTAAGGGTCTGCACAGTTTATTTTGGTATACAGGACGATACGTTGTCAGGTCGTTCACCTTTTGACTCATCTATTATGTCTTGGGGCTCGAGTCTCCTCTGCTGTTGCTTCAATATTTGCTACTCTCTCTCCAGGGCATCCTCCCCTGCCATTGGCACCTATTCACCCGTCCTCTTACAAAGTACATCGCTTTTCGCTCGTATGCGTTACTAAGGCCTAAAATTGTCGTACTAAAAAATGGAAGCCGCTCGCGAAAGTGACGTACTGTCTCGTTTTCTGTTTTGGGTCCTCTTGCTTAGTCTGTTAGGTTAGGAGAGGACATTATGAAATAACCGTTTTCTTGACGTTTTGAAACCTTAGGAGGACGAGCTGCCTATTCAGCTCAGCTGTGCATATTTCTTTATCGTTTCTTGTTTGTTCTCTTCCCATTTGACTTAGTCTGGTCACGTGGTTCTTCACTAACATCGTCTAATATGGAATATTGTGGAATAACATGGAACAACTTCAGGGGCCGGGAAGTGAAATTTGGCACCTTGCTCAAACGCTTTCAATTTTTTTTGTACATAATCTACTATGCACATGCTCCAACGTTGTCTAAATAATCACCAACGTAACATGAAAAACAAGAAAATTAAAAATACTTATATAAATAAGTATTGATAATTTCAGATTTTCAAATGAGTATCTAAAATATTAAATATCACAAATTGTTCATTTGGTGTTATCATGCTCTCAGAAGAGCATATGATCTTCAGTTTTATTAGTTATTATTATAGGATTCAGTATAGTTTGCTGTAAAAAAATTGTCAATATGGCATTTGAAATATGCGCCAAATTTTAATCAAACAATTTATAACTAACATTTAAGGTTTATGAAAAAACAATCAAACAGGATTGTAAAACAGACAGCTGTGGCCATATCTAAAAATAGTGAGAATCGGTCAGAAACTGGATTTTTGATGCCGACTCAAAGTTGTAACTCTAGTTTTAGAGATAATTGAAGTTGAAGTTATCGACAAGGAATAAGGTAGTTCTAATTCATTAATTTACTTGCATGTTTTAATAAACATTGTTTGACATTCGTTTTGAATATGTGAAAGTTGTAGGTCAATATGTGTTGAAATGAAGTCAAGAAAAAATATATAGGGATAATTATAATGATTTAGGGGGATATATATTTATACTTTATATAAGTGATAAAGCCCTAATCTGGCCCCTAATCATCAAAACAACCTAAAGAGACAAAGAAAATAGAGTTTGAAATCTGTGAAAAAATTACCCCACCCCAAAATTACCCCCCCCCCCCTCCAAAAAAAAAAAAATTCAAAAGTCCCAGGTTCTGCTAGTTGTAGCTGATTTATTTTTTTACCAATTACATTCTATCTCTACATAGTTAAGGATGGGTATTCACTCTACATGTTGTAAAGTTTACAACAAAATCAGATAATAAACAAAAGATAAAAAATCTCCCCTAAAAAAATAAGTTTGTGGACATTGGTGAAAGTAACAGATATTAACATTGGGCAATGTATTTATATGATACATAACAAAATAGAGCATAATATCATACTCATTATTATTTGTGTTATTATGTATTACTCAGCAATGCTATAAAGGCACCAGCTGCATATCCACTTTGTGGACACTTCTTACTACTATTCTTCTTCTTTGTGTGTTAGACTGGTGCTTGCATCTCTTTATTAATCCATTATCCATCAGTTCCAGTTAATAGGAGCTGTTCTCATCAACAAAACGTTCTTCTTTAAAAAAAATCATCTAAAATCAATTTATGAAAATATTGGGATGAAATTTTCACGACGCTGAAGCCGATAAGTTGGAGATTTGTTTAACATTTATTAGTAATTTTCACATAGTTCGAATATTTTTTCGATTCCCGCCCCCCTTCAGCTGCTTCTTTGCCTTTGTCAAGTAACTTTGGTAATGTTTCTCTGATTCTCTAAGGGCGTTTCTCTGTTAATGTTGTGATATGTTGCATGGGTTTCGGGTTTCTTGTTCTCAGTATGTCACTCAATCTTGTTTCTTCTTGTGCATCTTGCTAGTGCCTGAATCTTGTCTTCTAGCATTTCTTAGTCCCTTTATCATATAATATATATAATATATATATATGTATATTTTTTTTTTACATCTTCCATTTTCTAATTTCCGTGTTTTCTCGTTGCTGCCCAAACACCTTTGCTTGACCGGATTATAGAGGTTTTTTTCAGGAATATTCTTGCGCGGGCCCTAAGCCTCTGGCTGGCCCACTAAGTCACTGATACTCGTCTCTGTCTTAAGGGGTAGGCGGTGTATGAGTATGACGATGGATGTTGGTTTCAGTATGATTATGGCCAGTGTGATTAACAACTTTTTGGGGGGTTTCGGTAAATCTTAGCCGAAATATAATTTGGTTTGTAACTGTGCAGTGTGTTAGATAATGTTCCAGTGCTCTGTCGGGTGGCCCGGTGAAGTGAATTGTGGAATTGTCTTGTTGCTGTCTTTGTTGGTTCATATAAACAAATACACTTGATGTGTGTATGTGTACTCACCTAGTTGTGCTTGCGGGGGGTGAGCTTTGGCTTTTTGGTCCCGCCTCTCAACTGTCAGTCTGTACTGGTGTAGATTCCTGAGCTTCTCGAGCTCTATCATATCTACATTTGAAACTGTGTATGGAGTCAGCCTCCACCACATCACTTCCTAGTGCATTCCATTTACTAACTATGACACTGAAAAAGTTCTTTCTAATATCTCTGTGGCTCATTTGGGTACTCAGCTTCCACCTGTGTCCCCTTGTGCGTGTACCACCCGTGTTAAATAATCCATCCTTGTCTACCCTGTCAATTCCCATGAGAATTTAGTATGTGGTGATCATGTTTCCCCGAGCTCTTCTGTCTTCCAGTGACGTGAGGTGCAGTTCACGCAGCCTTTCCTCATAACTCATGCCTCTTAGTTCTGGGACTAGCATAGTGGCATACCTCTGAACTTTTTCCAGCTTTTTCAAGCCTCTGTGTGTCTGTATGTTTGTGTGTGTAATTTGTATTTGATATTACTGAGGATTACGCAAGAGAGGTGATGACTGGTATTAAAGAGCGAGAGGCACACACTATGTACAATGACTTACATGGAGTATTTTGACCAACAGGACAGGCCCACGTACCTGTCATTCTGTATACGTACCGGCCCCATTACTCTGTCACTACAACTGTCAATAAAACTTCCTTACAATTCTTAAGTTGTATGTTGTCAGTACATGTCTCGTCTGTCTGATTTTGTTGTGTGTTGTATCGTGTTTTGTCTCAAATTTCTTGTAGGTGTTTGCGTGTTCAGTCTCGTCAGATATGTGACGAAGTGTGTCATTAGATGCGAAAATTGCTTCTGATTTTGCTAGTGGATTGTTTGCTTTGATTGTTAGGGGATTGTTTGCTTTGATTGTTAGGGGATTATTACCATTCATTGTTGGAGTACTACGCTAGTTGCTAGTGGGTTAGGTTTGCTATTGAATTACTATATAGTGTTTGCTAATGGTTTATTATGGTGTTTGTTAGTGGTTTATTATGGCGTTTGTTAGTGGTTTATTATGGTGTTTGTTAGTGGTTTATTATGATGTTTGTTAGTGGTTTATTATGGTGTTGGTGGTTTATTGTGACGTTTGTTAGCGGTTTATTATGGTGTTTGTTAGTGGTTTATTATGATGTTTGTTAGTGGTTTATTATGGTGTTGGTGGTTTATTGTGACGTTTGTTAGCGGTTTATTATGGTGTTTGTTAGTGGTTTATTATGATGTTTGTTAGTGGTTTATTATGGTGTTGGTGGTTTATTGTGACGTTTGTTAGCGGTTTATTATGGTGTTTGTTAGTGGTTTATTATGGTGTTGGTGGTTTATTGTGACGTTTGTTAGCGGTTTATTATGGTGTTTGTTAGTGGTTTATTATGGTGTTGGTGGTTTATTGTGACGTTTGTTAGCGGTTTATTATGGTGTTTGTTAGTGGTTTATTATGGTGTTTGTTAGTGGTTTATTATGGCGTTTGTTGGTGGTTTATTATGGCGTTTGTTGGTGGTTTATTATGGTGTTTGTTAGTGGTTTATTATGGTGTTTGTAAGTGGTTTATTATGGCGTTTGTTAGTGGTTTATTATGGCGTTTGTTAGTGGTTTATTATGGTGTTTGTTAGTGGTTTATTATGGTGTTTGTTAGTGGTTTATTATGGCGTTTGTTAGTGGTTTATTATGGTGTTTGTTAGTGGTTTATTATGACGTTTGTTAGTGGTTTATTATGGTGTTTGTTAGTGGTTTATTATGGCGTTTGTTAGTGGTTTATTATGGTGTTTGTTAGTGGTTTATTATGGCGTTTGTTAGTGGTTTATTATGGTGTTTGTTAGTGGTTTATTATGACGTTTGTTAGTGGTTTATTATGGTGTTTGTTAGTGGTTTATTATGACGTTTGTTAGTGGTTTGTTATGGTGTTTGTTAGTGGTTTATTATGGTGTTTGTTAGTGGTTTATTATGGTGTTTGTTAGTGGTTTGTTAGTGGTTTGTTATGGTGTTTGTTAGTGGTTTATTATGGTGTTTGTTAGTGGTTTGTTATGGTGTTTGTTAGTGTTTTGTTATGGTGTTTATTATGGTGTTTGTTAGTGGTTTATTATGACGTTTGTTAGTGTTTTGTTATGGTGTTTATTATGGCGTTTGTTAGTGGTTTGTTATGGTGTTTGTTAGTGGTTTGTTATGGTGTTTATTATGGCGTTTGTTAGTGGTTTGTTATGGCGCTTGCAAGAGTGGTGTAAGGCGCATGACAGCGTTCATAGTGCCTTTGTTTTGGACTTAACCTTCAAGGCCTTTCACGGTCACGTTTTTTGGCGGCGTAGATTCATTCACTTGTACTGCCTGCCGTGCCACACGCCGCCATCTTGGCCAATACCGGCGTCGGTTTTCACCCTCTCTGGGCAATGTTAACTGAACACCAGGCTTTTCTAATCTTAATAATTACATTTAGGTACCGGTGAAAAGTTTTGATATAGAAAGCAATGTTAATTAAGGGAAATATTTAGGAAAACGTTGATACCATGTACGGTCATTGGACCACTGGCTTGCTGCGTCACAGATGACGTCAGCAGCTATTGATTACACAACATGGCGGGTTAACAGCGGTTATTTTTCCTTTGCTTTAATAATAAGTTACCAGTGTCATCAAATGCTCTCTGACGTCGTCATAAATCTCTCTAATGACTGAGTAAAGCCTGCAAAATCCTTCGAGTGGAGAGAATGGGTGCATAAAGGGCGATAAATAAACGTGGAGCCACATGTGGCAAGAGCCGGTGGCAAGCGATTGCGTAGGTGTCGCCACGTGTGACGCAAGCATGCCATGCCGCTGACTACGCCTCCATAACCAGAACCTCCCGGCCCCAATGTAGGAAAAGAGAAGGAATATACCTCTCAAAGGAAGTACAAATATAGCTTGAGGAAATGATATAAGATGACATGGCTCTGGCAGCAAGTGGCTCGGAGCCTAGTGATCTTACCAAGACAGGAAACTTGAGTGTAAACAGTGAGCCGCTTCTGTGATGCCCCACCACCACGCCTTTACAATTCCCAGGCTGCCGTTGTTTATATATATATGTATATATATATATTTTTTTTTAAGGTGAAGGTGGGGACGCCATTCCAAGTGGGACGAGAGCAGGTGGTGCCTTGGTTCCCATTGTTCTGCTTGAAAAGTCCACGCTCAAGGTGATTGAGAGACTTAACCCGGAAGTGACTTTTTTCCGCACCTCTTGCATAGTAGTTACGATGTGTGTGTCTGTGCGCGCGCGCGCTTTGTTGTTAGGGAGCGCTGGGCACGGCGCACTAATGGTGCTTTAAAAGTAACTGTTGTTTAACAACCCCTCCCCCCCCCAGTCCTCGTCATTATGCGAGATCAGCCTTGCTGCCATGGTCCTTGTGGGGCACCAGAGGGGGGGGGGGGGGGGAGGGAGACCAGAGGTCTAACGGAGGACGTCTCCGATTCGCAGCCGAGAAACCGGGACTCGAGTCTAGACGGGGCAGAAACGTTTGGGCAGCGTTTCCTTTCATCTCGTGCTTCTGTAATCGTGGAGGAAATAGGTACCTGGGAGTTGGACCGCTGTTGTGGGATGTTTCCTGGGGGTGGTCAGTAGTTGCTCTGGTACACACACACACACACACACACACACACACACACACACACACACACACACACACACACACACACACACACACACACACACACACACACATACACACACACACATACACACACACACACATACACACACACACACATACACACACACACACATACACACACACACACATACACATACACACACACACATACACACACACACATACACACACACACAGGGGGCTGGCTGGCTGAGTGGACAGCGTTGTAGACTCGTGGACCTTGCGACCAGGGTTCGATCCCGGCAGCTGGCAGAGACAAATGGGCAGAGTTTGATGCCCCTGTTACCTAGCAGTAAATAGGTACCTGGGAGTTAGACAGCTGTTACGAGCTGCTTCCTTTGTGTGTGTGTGTGTGTGTGTGTGTGTGTGTGTGTGTGTGTGTGTGT
>NC_091205.1:16475652-16505652 GCF_040958095.1 Procambarus clarkii
ACTCTCTGGAGAGAGAGTACTCAGGGAGAGTACTCACTGGAGAGGGAGAGAGTACTCACTGGAACTACCTTCACAAAGTGGGGCTGGTCTGGGTTACCTTTCACACACGTCATTCATCTTCTTTCTCTATTCCTTCTCTGTTACCAATCTTTATCACACTTTATCTCACTCATCCTAGTCTTGACTCCCTCCCCCCACTCTTCGAACCCCTCCCCCAGCACCCCTCCACCCAACTCCACATACCTACCAAACGCCACACCTGTACCGACACACCTGAGGCAACTATGACCTGAATATCCAAAGGGCAATGACTGATACATCACAAGAGATGTAAACATATGTGTGGTGAACACCTGTGAACAGCGGTGTGGGGGGGGGGGACGTGTGGGTCGTCAGTGGTGGGGGGGGGGGGGAGGGACGTGTGGGTCGTCAGTGGTGGGGGGATGGACGTGTGGGTCGTCAGCGGTGGGGGGGGGACCACGTGAGTCGTCAGTGGTGGGGAGGACCACGTGAGTCGTCAGTGGTGGGGGGGGACCTCCAAGTGGTTATCTTGAGATGATTTCGGGGCTATAGTGTCCCCGCAGCCCGGTCCTCGACCAGGCCTCCATCCCCAGGAAGCAGCCCGTGACAGCTGACTAACACCCGGGTACCTATTTTACTGCTAGGTAACAGGGGCATAGGGTGAAAGAAACTCTGCCCATTGTTTCTCGCCGCGTGCTGTCCGCTCAGCCGACCGGCTCCCCGGGAGGACTTGAACAGGTTGCAGAGATGGTCAGAGAAATGGCTACTTGAGTTCAACACGAGCAAATGTAAAGTTATGGAAATGGGACTAGGTACGGGCTCCATGCTGGGTCCGCATACTCCAGGATTGGTCTTACATATGTGGTGTACAAGATTCTGAATGATTCCTTACACAGGTTCCTGAACGCTGTTCTGATATTAGCCAGCCTCGCATATGCCGCAGACGTTATTCTCTTTATGTGGGCTTCAGGAGACAGGTATGGTGTGATATAAACTCCTAGATCTTTCTCTCTGTCCGTTTCATTAAGTACTTTATCTCCCATTCTGTATCATGTGTCTGGCCTCCTGTTTCCACCGCCTAGTTTCATTACCTTGCATTTACTCGGGTTGAACGTTAATAGCCATTTGTTGGATCACTCATTCAGTCTGTCTAGGTCATCTTGTAGCCTCATACTATCTTCCTCTGTCTTGATCCTCCTCATAATTTTTTGCGTCATCAACAATGAGAGGAACGATTCTATCCCCTCTGGGAGATTATTTACATATATCAGAAACAGTATGGGTCCAAGGACTGACCCCTGGGGGACTCCACTTCTGGCGTTTCGCCAATCTGAGACGTCACCCCTCACTGACTCGCTGTCTTCTATTGTTTAGGTACTCCCTTATCCAATGGAGTACCTTCCCTTTCACTCCTCCCTGTATCTCCAGCTTTCGCATTAGTCTCTGGTGTGGCACTGTGTCAAAGGCATTTTGTGTGTGTGTGTATGTGTGTGTGTGCATGCGTTCGTACCGTCGCGTTTCTACATTAATGGGTGAGGCAGGACGCGAGATGTTGTCATGGTGACGACCCGGAAGATCATCTGTTCCTTCATGCCACCCTTCCACCTGCCACCCCCACACCCCACCTGTTCCCCCACTCCCCTCCTACCACCTCCACTCCCCACCTACCACCCCCACCTACCAGAACCAACAGCGGAGGACTGGACCACATTTGACCTTTGAACTATCATCACTGTATTTTTAGCTTCGACCTAACGACCTCTCTTCCTCCTCCTCTTACTTCACCCAGTCTTTATCATTCTCTCTCTCTCTCTCTCTTTGCTTATATATTTCTCTGATCTCTCTGCCTATCACACTCTTATTTCTCTGCTTACTCCTTCGTGTGTAACTATTTACTCCTCCTCACTACACTACATCACACCATTATACACTACACCCCACCACTACACTCCACCACTACACCCCACCACTACACTCCACCACTACACCCCACCACTACACCCCACCACAACACCACACCTCTACACCACACCTCTACACCCCACCTCTACACCCCACCACCACACACCATCACCCACTACTACACACAACTTTCGCCCTCCTGGGCTAAGGTATGCTGAACTGTGTAATTACTATATGAGTACTGAACACTTGATGATATATTGGACTTGTACCCAGGATTAACCATGTAATATATCAGTTATACAATGTATGTATGTGATGTAACTATATAACCTGAGCTTGTAAAAGCACCTTCATCACCTTCAGTGATTAAGTGCTTAATTGCACACTAGTTTCTCTATCAGCTATCTCACCCTGTCAGAGTAAAAGAGACAAATGTATGTGAATGCATGTGTGTGTGTATGTATATGTATGTATATAAAGTATATATGGAAGCTGATCAGAATTACATTTCACCTTTGTAAATGCACATTAATGACACTATGTAAAAGACACATCGAACACTTTATGTAGGGCATACGTAAATCTGTGTATCTATGTATTTACGTATGTAGGTTAGCTTAGCATTTTAAAAGCACCGAATCACCTTCTGTGGTTGAGTGTTCAATAAACCCCTGAACTATATGTTTAACACTTCTCTCACCCTGTCCATGGAGGACAGAAGAAAATGTATATATGCTGGTTAGCATTGTAAATGTGTGGCCACGTCTGTGGTAGAAAATAATAATAATAAAAAAAAAATAAACACAACCAACCACCACCACCACCACCACCACACCCCACCACCACACCCCACCACACCACCACACCCCACCACCACCACACACCACCACACCCCACCACCACCACACCCCACCACCACCACACCCCACCACCACACCACCACACCACACCACCACACCATCACACACCACCACCACCACACACCACCACACCCCACCACCACCACACCCCACCACCACCACACACCACCACACCCCACCACCACACCCCACCACCACACCCCACCACACCCCACCACCACACCCCACCACACCCCACCACCACACCCCACCACCACACCCCACCACCACACCCCACCACACCCCACCACCACACCCCACCACACCCCACCACCACACCCCACCACCACACCACCACACCCCACCACCACACCCCACCACCACACCACCACACCCCACCACCACACACCACCACTACACCCCCACCACTACACCACACCACTACCACACCCCACCACCACCACACACCCCACACACCACCACCACACCCCACCACCACACCACCACACCCCACCACCACACCCCACCACCACACCCCACCACCACCCCACCACACCCCACCACCACACCCCACCACCACACCACCACACACCACCACTACACCCCCACCACTACACCACACCACTACCACACCCCACCACCACCACACACCCCACACACCACCACCACACACCACCACCACCACCACACCCCACCATCACACACCACCACCACACACCACCACCACACCCCACCACCACCACACCCCACCACCACCACCACACACCACCACCACACCCCACCACCACCACACACAACCACACCAAACCACCACCACACCCCACCACCACCACACACCACCACACCAAACCACCACCACACCCCACCACCACCACACCCCACCACCACCACACCCCACCACCACCACACCCCACCACCACCACACACCACCACCACACACCACCACTACACTGTCCAGCAGGCTAACCCACCAACCGGCCTTGTTATCAGTCTAATAGCTTTAACGTGTTCGATCGTGTTAGTGGGTGCTGGCGGTGTGTGCCCTGGTGCCTGGCACTGTCCCTGTAGTGCCCCAGTGCCCAGTAGTGCCCCAGTGCCTAGTAGTGCCCCAGTGCCTAGTAGTGCCCCAGTGCCTAGTAGTGCCCCAGTGCCCAGTAGTGCCCCAGTGCCTAGTAGTACCCCAGTGCCCTGTAGTGCCCCAGTGCCCTGTAGTGCCCCAGTGCCCTGTAGTGCCCCAGTGTCCAGTAGTGCCTAGTAGTGCCCCAGTGCCCAGTAGTGCCCCAGTGCCCTGTAGTGCCCAATAGTGCCCAGTAGTGCCCAGTAGTGCCCCAGTGCCCAGTAGTGCCCCAGTGCCCAGTAGTGCCCAGTAGTGCCCCAGTGCCCTGTAGTGCCCCAGTGCCCACACTGCCACCACGCTCCCTTAACCACCTACCCATGTACCCCTTCCCTACCTATATCCTCTAAGTTCCGTTGTTACTAGTTGACTAAAGGTAATTTTGGCAACAAATTGTGTTCATATCAATGCATAAATATACATAAGATACACTAATATACGTATATATTTATATTCATATACATATACATTTAGATGTGTATATTCCAATTCAAAGTTAATGAAACCGGTAAGTTCTCGTGTCAGATTGATAGCTTAGGATAATCCTGCAGGAGGCAGGGCCAGCAGGAGGCAGGGCCAGCAGGAGGCAGGGCCAGCAGGCGGCAGGGCCAGCAGGAGACAGGGTCAGCAGGAGGCAGGGCCAGCAGGTGGCAGGGTCAGCAGGAGGCAGGGCCAGCAGGAGGCAGGGCCAGCAGGAGGCAGGGTCAGCAGGAGGCAGCGTCAGCAGGAGGCAGGGCCAGCAGGAGGCAGGGTCAGCAGGAGGCAGGGTCAGCAGGAGGCAGGGCCAGCAGGAGGCAGGGCCAGCAGGAGGCAGGGCCAGCAGGAGGCAGGGCCAGCAGGCGGCAGGGCCAGCAGGCGGCAGGGTCAGCAGGAGGCAGGGTCAGCAGGAGGCAGGGTCAGGAGGCAGGGCCAGCAGGAGGCAGGGTCAGCAGGCGGCAGGGTCAGCAGGAGGCAGGGTCAGCAGGAGGCAGGGCCAGCAGGAGGCAGGGCCAGCAGGCGGCAGGGCCAGCAGGCGGCAGGGTCAGCAGGAGGCAGGGTCAGCAGGAGGCAGGGTCAGGAGGAGGCAGGGTCAGGAGGAGGCAGGGCCAGCAGGAGGCAGGGCCAGCAGGAGGCAGGGTCAGCAGGAGGCAGGGCCAGCAGGAGGCAGGGCCAGCAGGAGGCAGGGCCAGCAGGAGGCAGGGCCAGCAGGAGGCAGGGCCAGCAGGAGGCAGGGCCAGCAGGCGACAGGGCCAGCAGGAGGCAGGGCCAGCAGGAGGCAGGGCCAGCAGGCGACAGGGCCAGCAGGAGGCAGAACCAGCAGGCGGCAGGGCCAGCAGGAGGCAGGGCCAGCAGGAGGCAGGGCCACTAGGAGTGCCTGCCGCTGGAGTATTAAAGAGACCTTGAAGGCCGAGGTTAATGTTACCAGCGCTTCTATATTTAGTTCTCCTTTATAATGTTTAATATTTAGTTTGTGTTTTGTTTATACGTCTTTAGTTGTGTTCTCTGCTTCCTCCTGCTCCTCTTCCTCCTGCTACTCCTCCTTCTCCTGCTGCTGCCGCCGCCTCTTTCTCCTGCTCATTCTTCTGCTCCTCCTTCTCCTGCTCCTCCTCCTCTTGCTCCTCCCCTTCCTGCTCCTCCTCTTCCTCCTCCTCCTCTTGCTCCTCCCCTTCCTGCTCCTCCTCTTCCTCCTCCTCCTCCTCTTGCTCCTCCCCTTCCTGCTCCTCCTCTTCCTCCTCCTCCTCCTTCTTCTTCTGTTCCTTCTTCTTCTGCTCCTCCTTCTGCTCCTCCTTGTCCTCCTCCTCCTCCTCCTCCGCACTCGTAAGTTCGCCGTGTACCAATATTCCACGAGCTGAAGGCAGGAAAGTTTCCGTGAGACGCAGTCTTCAAAGTTTCCCAAAAGGTGTCGCTCAGCTGATGACACTTTATGGACTGTAAGGGACAAGCGTAGTACCCGTGCTGCCTCTTCCAGTACCCAAGGCGAAATCTGCTCCCTTCCTACTGCCTTGCGGATATATTATGTTACACTACGGTTATCTTGAGATGATTTCGGGGCTTTTTAGTGTCCCCGCGGCCCGGTCCTCGACCAGGCCTCCACCCCCAGGAAGCAGCCCGTGTCAGCTAACACCCAGGTACCTATTTTACTGCTAGGTAACAGGGGCATAGGGCACTCGGTTACGTGTAGTTCAGGAATGTTTAGCTCTGTCTCGGCTGTTGCTGTAGAGGACAGTAGAGGCTCAGGAGGCCTCCTGTGTGGCCTCCCTCTATAACACCACCAAATGGGCAGTGTTCCTTTCACCCTGATTCACCTGTTCACCTAGCAGTAAATAGGTACCTGGGAGATAGTCAGCTACTACGGTCTGCTTCCTAGGTGTGTGTGTGTGTGTGAGTATGTGTGTGTGTGTGTGTGTGTGTGTGTGTGTGTGTGTGTGTGTGTGTGTGTGTGTGTGTGTGTTTACTAGTTGTGTTTTTACGGGGGTTGAGCTTTGCTCTTTCGGCCCGCCTCTCAACTGTCAATCAACTGTTTACTAACTACTTTTTTTTTTTTGTTTTTTTTTGTTTTTCCCACACCACACACACACACCCCAGGAAGCAGCCCGTGACAGCTGACTAACTCCCAGGTACCTATTTACTGCTAGGTAACAGGGGCATTCAGGGTGAAAGAAACTTTGCCCATTTGTTTCTGCCTCGTGCGGGAATCGAACCCGCGCCACAGAATTACGAGTCCTGCGCGCTATCCACCAGGCTACGAGGCCCCCACCCATGTGTATGTGTGTGTGTATGTGTGTGGAAAACGGCCGAAAGAGCAGAGCTCAACCCCCGCAAGCACAACTAGGTGAACACCCACACAAATTACCAGACAAGAAAGATTTACTCAGGGCGAGGCGGAAGCGAAAGAAATCACTAATGTCGAGGAATCCGTATTATAAATCCCGGGCAAATCCGCGCCGGGTTAATAGAAGGTAAAATTGCACCACTTCGTCTTAATCCCCCGTGGTGGTGAGGCAGCTGCTGACTGGGGCAAGGTAAGTTGAAGGTGTAGTAACTGGTACTGGTATTACTGGTACTAATCTACAGCTCTAGTGGTACTAATCTACAGCTGTACTGGTACTAATCTACAGCTGTACTGGTACTAATCTACAGCTGCACTGGTACTAATCTACAGCTGTAGTGGTACTAATCTACAGCTGTACTGGTACTAATCTACAGCTGTACTGGTACTAATCTACAGCTGTATTGGTACTAATCTACAGCTGTATTGGTACTAATCTGCAGCTGTATTGGTACTAATCTACAGTGGTACTGATATTAATCTACAGCTGTACTGGTACTAATCTACAGCTGTACTGGGACTAATCTACAGCTGTATTGGTACTAATCTACAGCTGTACTGGTACTAATCTACAGCTGTATTGGTACTAATCTACAGCTGTATTGGTACTAATCTACAGCTGTATTGGTACTAATCTACAGCTGTACTGGTACTAATCTACAGCTGTACTGGTACTAATCTACAGCTGTATTGGTACTAATCTACAGCTGTATTGGTACTAATCTACAGCTGTATTGGTACTAATCTACAGCTGTATTGATACTAATCTACAGCTGTACTGGGACTAATCTACAGCTGTACTGGTACTAATCTACAGCTGTACTGGGACTAATCCACCACTGTAAACTTTAAATGGTTGTACATTTATAATTGGAAGTTGACGTAACAATTATAGTATAATTATTAGCATCACAGGATGACCTTTTAGTTATACACTGCGTAGTTTGGGGTTTGGATCTGGAGGTCTTATTGACGTCTTCAAAGATAGCCAAAAAGGTTTAGATTTCGTTATTATTGACTCGTGAGGCTGGTGGCTCTGGATGTGGTAGCTTGTGTATCGGGGTTGGACTCTAGTTCATGGGCACCTCCTGGTGTGTCTTGTAGCTGTCGGTGTTGGCACTTGGGTGACTTAAAGAGGGTCGTATGTGTATTTTATTTTATTGTATACAGTGTACTTATTTTAAGTTCTTTTCTTCGTTATCCTTATAATCCAACCTTGCCTCCTACAACCTGGCCTCCTGCAACCTGGCCTCCTACAACCTGGTCTCCTGCAACCTGGTCTCCTGCAACCTCGCCTCCTACAACCTTGCCTCCTACAACCTGGCCTCCTGCAACCTGGCCTCCTACAACCTGGCCTCCTGCAACCTGGCCTCCTGCAACCTGGCCTCCTACAACCTGGTCTCCTGCAACCTGGCCTCCTGCAACCTGGCCTCCTGCAACCTGGCCTCCTGCAACCTGGCCTCCTGCAACCTGGCCTCCTGCAACCTGTCCTCCTGCAACCTGGCCTCCTACAGCCTGGCCTCCTGCAACCTGGCCTCCTGCAACCTGGCCTGCAACCTGGCCTCCTACAACCTGGCCTCCGACAACCTGGCCTGCAACCTGGCCTCCTACAACCTGTCCTCCTACAACCTGGCCTCCTGCAACCTGTCCTCCTGCAACCTGGCCTCCTACAGCCTGGCCTCCTGCAACCTGGCCTCCTGCAACCTGGCCTCCGACAACCTGGCCTGCAACCTGGCCTCCTACAACCTGGCCTCCGACAACCTGGCCTGCAACCTGGCCTCCTACAACCTGTCCTCCTACAACCTGGCCTCCTACAACCTGACCTCATACAACCTGTCCTCCTATAACCTGTCCTCCTACAACCTGACCTCCTACAACCTGTCCTCCTACAGCCTGTCCTCCTGCAACTTGTCCTACAACCTGGCCTCCTACAACCTGTCCTACAGCCTCCTACAACCTGTCCTCCTACAACCTGTCCTCCTACAACCTATCCTCCTGCAACCTGACCTCATACAACCTGACCTCATACAACCTGTCCTCCTACAACCTGGCCTCCTACAACCTGTCCTCCTACAACCTGTCCTCCTGCAACCTATCCTCCTACAACCTGTCCTCCTGCAACCTGTCCTCCTATAACCTGTCCTCCTACAACCTGACCTCATACAACCTATCCTCCTACAACCTATCCTACAACCTGTCCTATAACCTGTCCTCCTACAACCTGACCTCCTACAACCTGTCCTACAACCTATCCTCCTGCAACCTGACCTCATACAACCTGTCCTCCTACAACCTGTCCTCCTGCAACCTATCCTACAACCTGTCCTCCTACAACCTGTCCTCCTACAACCTGTCCTTCTACAACCTGTCCTCCTGCAACCTATCCTCCTACAACCTGTCCTCCTGCAACCTGTCCTCCTGCAACCTGTCCTCCTACAACCTGTCCTCCTACAACCTGTCCTTCTACAACCTGTCCTCCTGCAACCTATCCTCCTACAACCTGTCCTCCTGCAACCTGTCCTCCTGCAACCTATCCTACAACCTGTCCTCCTACAACCTGTCCTCCTACAACCTGACCTCCTACAACCTGTCCTCCTGCAACCTGTCCTCCTGCAACCTGTCCTCCTACAACCTGTCCTCCTACAAAGAACGTCGCTTTTCGTTCGTTTGCGTTACATAATGGCAAAAATTGTCGTACTAGACAATGGAAGCGTCTGGCGAAAGTGACGTAACTATCCCGTTTTCTGTGTAGGGTCCTCTGGCAGGTTAGGATAAGGTCACTGTATAATGAATGTTATTCTGACGTTAGGAAACCTTATTAGGAGGAGGAGGAGCTGTATAATGAGGCAGCTAAGTCTTAGGTTATTTTGACTCATTCGGGGTATTCGAACCTGCACTCGTTTGCAGGTGACAGAGTGAGGGGCAAGAGCTTCGCTATCTCACTTTGCCGAGTTTCTCAGTGTCCTCCTGCTGTCCTCCTGCTTCCTGCTTCCTGCTGTCCGCCAGCGTCCCTAGGGTATTTTCCCGGCTGCAGCCTAGTAAGATTTAGTCTGTTTTTCCCCGCTCAAACTCTCTCTATCTCTGGGGCCTGCCTTAGGGGGCAAGGCTCTCAAACTTTTCAGGGTTGTCCGTGCACCTGTGGGGGTGTGGACACAACATAGGTGTCTGAAATGACTCCCTGCTCACACTCCTCAAGACTGTCCTTATATATGATACTAGGAGTCAATTCTCAGTGTTGTATACACCGAGGAGATGGTTATACCTCTGGCTGTGTATATCTGTGGGATGCTGGTATGCTGTGTAACTCTTAATCCTTTCCTCTCCGCGGAGATATGTCTTCCTCTCACCTGGTGAGGCGCTATGTCTACCTCTCACTCTGAGGAAGATATAGTGGTGAGGCAATATGTCTTCCCTACACGCTCTTCTCTTTTGTTTAATCTTTAATATCTGTCATAGATTTTTTTTTAAACGTGACGTTGATTCATGAAGTAATTATCTGTAAATTGTCTTGATTATATTGGAATATAATTGCTCGTTATTCTTAAGAAGCGTCTAGAGTAGTCTTGTGTTGCCTTTCAGTGTTGCTTGATATGACTTTTTTGTGTTTTATATATTGTAGCAATAGCTGCTAGTGTTAGTGATAACTGTTAAGTAACGCTAGTGTCTTCTCACGGACATACTCAACTCTGCGGGCTCACCATAGCCCGTGCTACTTGGAACTTTTTGTTCCAGGTAGCGAATCTTTTAACAATAACAACGGATATAATCACCATAGAATAAAGACACACTTGTGTATTTGTGTAATTTGCGTCACGAACTACACCAAGTCTTTCGCACTCTCCTGAGTGCTCTGTCAAGATCTGAGTGTGTGTGGTTAAGATCAGACTTACATCTCAACCACTCGACGACCAATCTTAGTCGTTGGGATGCAATTCTCGCCCTAACCACTTACTCAGACCTTCACAAAGCACTCAGACCTTCACAAAGCACTCAGACCTTCATAAAGCACTCAGACCTTCACAAAGTACTCAGACCTTCACACAGCACTCAGACCCTCACAAAGCACTCAGACTTTCACACAGCACTCAGACCTTCACACAGCACTCAGACCTTCACAAAGCACTCAGACCTTCATAAAGCACTCAGACCTTCACAAAGCACTCAGACCTTCACACAGCACTCAGACCTTCACACAGCACTCAGACCTTCACAAAGCACTCAGACCTTCACAAAGCACTCAGACCTTCACACAGCACTCAGACCTTCACAAAGTACTCAGACCTTCACACAGCACTCAGACCTTCACACAGCACTCAGACCGTCACACAGCACTCAGACCTTCACAAAACACTCAGACCTTCACACAGCACTCAGACCTTCACACAGCACTCAGAGCTTCACACAGCACTCAGACCTTCACACAGCACTCAGACCTTCACACAGCACTCAGACCTTCACACAGCACTCAGACCTTCACAAAACACTCAGACCTTCACAAAACACTCAGACCTTCACAAAACAATCAGACCTTCACACAGCACTCAGACCTTCACACAGCACTCAGACCTTCACACAGCACTCAGACCCTCACAGAGCACTCAGACCCTCACACAGCACTCAGACCTTCACTAAGCACTCAGACCTTCACACAGCACTCAGACCCTCACACAGCACTCAGACCTTCACAAAGCACTCAGACCTTCACACAGCACTCAGACCTTCACAAAACACTCAGACCTTCACACAGCACTCAGACCTACACACAGCACTCAGACCTTCACACAGCACTCAGACCTTCACACAGCACTCAGACCTTCACAAAGCACTCAGACCTTCACAAAACACTCAGACCTTCACACAGCACTCAGACCTTCACAAAGCACTCAGACCTTCACACAGCACTCAGACCTTCACAAAACACTCAGACCTTCACAAAACACTCAGACCTTCACACAGCACTCAGACCTTCACACAGCACTCAGACCTTCACACAGCACTCAGACCTTCACACAGCACTCAGACCTTCACACAGCACTCAGACCTTCACACAGCACTCAGACCTTCACACAGCACTCAGACCTTCACACAGCACTCAGACCTTCACACAGCACTCAGACCTTCACACAGCACTCAGACCTTCACACAGCACTCAGACCTTCACACAGCACTCAGACCTTCACACAGCACTCAGACCTTCACACAGCACTCAGACCTTCACAAAGCACTCAGACCTTCACACAGCACTCAGACCTTCACACAGCACTCAGACCTTCACACAGCACTCAGACCTTCACAAAGCACTCAGACCTTCACAAAGCACTCAGACCTTCACAAAGCACTCAGACCTTCACAAAGCACTCAGACCTTCACACAGCACTCAGACCTTCACACAGCACTCAGACCTTCACACAGCACTCAGACCTTCACACAGCACTCAGACCTTCACACAGCACTCAGGATGGCACATTATCATAATACAGCCCAGCCTCCTGGTTTGCTAGTACTTAAAGGAAAGATGAGGGCCAAAGTACATATACCGACGTACAACGCAATTAGATAGTAGAAATCGGTACTATTGAATTTGGACAGACCGGGAAAACTATGATCTACTTTTTGTTGCAAAGACTAACTAACCTAGGCCCTGTGGGGGTGGGGGGGGGGCAAGGAAGGTTAGGTTAGGTTAGGTTAGGTTAGGTTAGGTTAGGTTAGTTTATCTTTGGAACAAAGAGACAAACTCTTTCTTTGTTAGATTGTCTTTGGAGAGGGACCTTCCCTCTCACTCCAACCTCAGCCTTCTTCACGTCTCTCTTGTTCCAATCTTTACCCCCAGTCTTATCTATGTAATTACCTAAGTGTAATTATCTAAGTGTAGTTACCTAAGTGTAGTTACAGGATGAGAGCTACGCTCGTGGTGTCCCGTCTTCCCAGCACTCTTTGTCATATAACGCTTTGAAACTACTGACGGTCTTGGCCTCCACCACCTCACCTAACTTGTTCCAACCGTTTACCACTGTGTGTGTGTGTGTGGGTGTGTGTGTGTGTGTGTGTGTGTGTGTGTGTGTGTGTGTGTGTGTGTGTGTAGTTAATCAGAGTAGTTAACAAATGGAATGCATTAGGCAGTGATGTGGTGGAGGCTGACTCCATACACAGTTTCAAATGTAGATATGATAGAGCCCAGTAGGCTCAGGAACCTGCACACCATTAGATTGACGGTTGAGAGGCGGGACCAAAGAGCCAGAGCTCAACCCCCGCAAGCACAACTAAGTGAGTCCACGTGTGATATGTGTGTCACACACACATGACGAAGCACTCTCCTAAGTGCTTTGTCAAGGTCTGAGTGTGTGGCTGGGACGAGACTTGCATCTCAATGTGGACTGCTCAACAACTAAGATTGGTCGTTGAGATGCGGTTGGGCCGGACGGACTCTCACCGTGGGTACTGAAAGAGTGCGCAGAAGTACGTTGCTTGCCACTCTTCATAGTGTATAGTAGGTCATTGGAGGCGGGAGACCTGCCAGAAATATAAAAGACGGCTAATGTAGTCCCAATATACAAAACAGGGTGACAGGTAAGAGGCGTTGAACTACAGGCCAGTGTTCTTAACTTGTATACCATTCAAGGTGATGGAGAAGGTCGTTAGAAAGAACCTAGTAACACATCTGGAGAGAAGAGACTTCGTGACATACCACCAACATGGGTCCAGGGAGGGTAAATCTTGCCTCATTGGTTTAATAGAATTCTACGATCAAGTGACAAAGATTAAGCAAGAAAGAGAAGGATGGGCGGACTGAATCATCTTGGACTGTCGGAAAACTTTTGACACAGTACCACATAAGAAGCTGGTGCATAAGTTGGAGAAACAGGCAAGAGTAACTGGTAGGGCGCTCCAGTGGATAAGGGAGCACCTAAGCAATAGGAAGCAGAGAGTTACTGTGAGGGGTGAAACCTCAGATTGACGTGAAGTCACCACAGGAAGCGGAGTCCCACAGGGCTATGTGCTTGGACCTATCCTGTTTCTGATATACGTAAATGATCTTCCAGAGGGTATAGACTCATTCCTCTCAATGTTAACGGCGCCAAAATTATGAGGATTAAGACAGAGGAGGACAGCATGAGGCTTCAAGAAGACCTGGACAAATTGAGGGAATGGTCGAACAAATGGTTGTTAGAGTTTAACCCGAGCAAATGTAAAGTAATGAAGATAGGTGTAGGGAGCAGGAGGCCAGATACAAGGTATCATTTGGGAGATGAAATACTTCAAGAGTCAGAGAGAGAGAGAAAGACCTGGGGGTTGATATTACGCCAGACCTGTCCCCTGAAGTCCATATCAAGAGGATAACATCAGCGGCATATGCCAGGTTGGCCATCATAAGAACGACCTTTAGAAACATGTGTAAGAAATTATTCAGAACCTTGTATACCTCGTATGTCAGACCAATCCTGGAGTATGCAGCTCCAGCACGGAGTCCATATCTCGTCAAACATAAAACAGAAATTGTAGAAGGCTCAGAGGTTTGCCACCAGACTAGTGCCCGAACTGAGGGGCATGAGTTATGAGGAGAGACTACGGAAATTAAACCTGACGTCGCTGGAAGACAGGAGAGTTAGGGGGGGGGGGGACATGATCACCACATACAAGATTCTCAAAGGAATTGATAGTGGTAGACAAACACAATTTATTTAACACTAGAGGACACAGGTGGAAATTGAGTGCCCAAATGAGCCATAAAGACATTGTAAAGAATTTTCTTAGTGTCAGAGTTGTTAATAAAGGGAATGCACTAGGAAGTGATGTTGTGGAGGCTGACTCCATACACAGTTTCAAATGTAAATATGATAGAGCCCAGTAGGCTCAGGAATCTGTACACCAGTTGATTGACGATTGAGATGCGGGAGCAAAGAGCCAAAGCTCAACCCCCGCAAGCACAACTAGGTGTACACAACTAGGGGAGCACACCCAGCCTCCCCTACCGTTACAAGACTCATCGTGACACAGCAGAGGAGTGTGGGACAACAAGCCTCCTTGTTATGAGCGCATGCAAATGAGGCTACAGATAAACACTCGAATTATTAACGTGTTTATTTGTGTGTGTTCTTACATGCAATATCTGCTTGACGTTATTCTACACCTGTGAGTGTCATGCTATATCTGCTTGACGTTATTCTACACCTGTGAGAGTCATGCTATATCTGCTGGACGTTATTCTACACCTGTGAGAGTCATGCAATATCTGATGTTATTCTACACCTGTGAGAGTCATGCTATATCTGCTTGACGTTATTCTACACCTGTGAGAGTCATGCAATATCTGATGTTATTCTACACCTGTGAGAGTCATGCAATATCTGATGTTATTCTACACCTGTGAGTGTCATGCTATATCTGATGTTATTCTACACCTGTGAGTGTCATGCTATATCTGATGTTATTCTACACCTGTGAGAGTCATGCTATATCTGCTGGACGTTATTCTACACCTGTGAGTGTCATGCTATATCTGCTGGACGTTATTCTACACCTGTGAGAGGCCGACGTTTTTGCTTTAAGATCTTGAGATATTTTGCCAGGGTTCGTCAAAGGTGTGACGTCACTTCCGTCGTCACATCACGTGACTTATCTAAACCAATGGGGTCGGGATATTTTGATGAGGTACGATTGGTCAAGAGGTCAAGCCTCGACCAATCAGCAAGTAGCTCGGTGACACTAAACGAGTGCCAGTGGTTCGGATTGGCACGGATGACGTCGCTGAGAGAGGGACGGAAGGGGAAATATCATGGGAAAAGACTACGGGCTCACCATAGCCCGTGCTACTTTGAACTTTGTTCCAGGTGGCGAATCTTTAACAACAACAACAACATGGGAAAAGCGCCAAGCCATTACGACTATATAGCACTGGGAAGGGGTCAGGATAGGGATTTGGGATGGGACGGGGGGAAGGAATGGTGCCCCAACCACTTGTAGACAGTCGGGGATTGAACCTCGACCTGCATGAAGTGAGACCGTCGCTCTACCGTCCAGAGAGAGTTGTTAGAGCCAATTCGATGCACATTTTTAAATGTATAAATGATAAGAAAAACGAGGGAAGAGGAGACACTACATTGGACAAACAGATGGTCGAAAGGCCGGGGATTAAGAGCCGACGCTCGACCTTGTAAGCACAACTAGGTGAGCACCTAGTTGTGTCAATACACTTTCTCTAAGTATCCAGCCAGTCCTCCTTAAGTGAGAGTACTTATAGTAATGATAAGTGTGGAGAGTACCAATGTGTAGTGATGGACCCTCAAAAAGTTGACTTTGCTAGTACTGAATATGTGTGCAAATCGGACACATTTTTTAGCGGCATATTCCTAATATAAGTCCTAATATAAGTCCTAATATAAGTCCTAATATAAGTCCTAAATATAAGTCCTAATATAAGTCCTAAATATAAGTCCTAAATATAAGTCCTAACCTCTTTTAGCTTTCCTAGGCCTAATACACGCCATCGTAGCCCTAATATAGTACATATATGTACTATACTATTCCTAGGAATATTCTAAATGGGTTTTCAGCTTTATATCTTCCGGGCTATATACAATTTATATTATAACAAGGTGGTTTACTGATGGGACCATCACTATATATTCTATATATTCATCACTATATATATACCATCACTATATATTGTGCCAGAGTTGATGGTACTCTGGAGTAAATAGTCACTATAGGTACTATCGTTTCAGCAGGATGGCTGAAAATGTCAGCCGAGTGAAACGGACCAAAATGGATTATTTAAATTCTCTTTCGTAGCTTATGAAAAAGCATTCACTACGCTATGATCCGGAATGTTGGGGGAACGGTGAAGATATGTGAGAATGGTGTGTGTGTGTGTGTACTCACCTATTTGTGCTTGCGGGGGTTGAGCTTTAGCTCTTTGGTCCCGCCTCTCAACTGTCAATCAACTGGTGTACAGATTCCTGAGCCTACTGGGCTCTATCATATCTACATTTAAAACTGTGTATGGAGTCAGCCTCCACCACATCACTGCCTAGTGCATTCCATCCGTTAACTACTCTGACACTGAAAAAGTTCCTTCTAACGTCTCTGTGGCTCATGTGGGTACTCAGTTTCCACCTGTGTCCCCTTGTTCGCGTCCCACCAGTGTTGAATAGTTTATCCTTGTTTACCCGGTCGATTCCTCTGAGGATTTTGTAGGTTGTGATCATGTCTCCCCTTACTCTTCTGTCTTCCAGTGTCGTAAGATGCATTTCCCGCAGCCTTTCCTCGTAACTCATGCCTCTTAGTTCTGGGACTAGTCTAGTGGCATACCTTTGGACTTTTTCCAGCTTCGTCTTGTGCTTGACAAGGTACGGGCTCCATGCTGGGGCCGCATACTCCAGGATTGGTCTTACATATGTGGTGTACAAGATTCTGAATGATTCCTTACACAGGTTCCTGAACGCTGTTCTGATGTTAGCCAGCCTCGCATATGCCGCAGACGTTATTCTTTTTATGTGGGCTTCAGGAGACAGGTTTGGTGTGATATCAACTCCTAGATCTTTCTCTCTGTTCGTTTCATTAAGTACTTCATCTCCTATTCTGTATCCTGTTTCTGGCCTCCTATTTCCACTGCCTATTTTCATTACTTTGCATTTACTCGGGTTGAACTTCAACAGCCATTTGTTGGACCATTCACTCAGTCTGTCTAGGTCATCTTGTAGCCTCTTACTATCGTCCTCAGTTTCAATCCTCCTCATAATTTTTGCATCATCGGCAAACATTGAGAGAAACGATTCTATACCCTCTGGGAGATCATTTACATATATCAGAAACAGTATAGGTCCAAGGACCGACCCCTGCGGTACTCCACTCGTAACGTCTCGCCAATCTGAGACCTCACCCCTCACACTGACTCGTTGTCTCCTGTTACTTAGGTACTCCTGTATCCAACGGAGTACCTTCCCTTTCACTCCAGCCTGCATCTCCAGTTTTTTCACTAGCCTCTTGTGTGGCACTGTATCAAAGGCTTTCTGACAATCCAAAAATATGCAGTCTGCCCACCCTTCTCTTTCTTGCCTTATTTTTGTTGCCTGGTCGTAGAATTCAAGTAACCCTGTGAGGCAGGACCTGCCATCCCTGAATCCATGTTGATGCTGTGTTACAAAGTTCTTTCGCTCCAGGTACTCCACTAGCTTTCTTCGCACAATCTTCTCCATCATCTTGCATGGTATGCAAGTTAGGGACACTGGGACACAGTGTGTGTGTGTGTGTGTGTGTGTGTGTGTGTGTGTGTGTGTGTGTGTGTATTCACCTATTTGTGCTTGCGGGGGTTGAGCTTTGGCTCTTTGGTCCCGCCTCTCAACTGTCAATCAACTGGTGTACAGGTTCCTGAGCCTACTGGGCTCTATCATATCTACACTTAAAACTGTGTATGGAGTCAGCCTCCACCACATCACTTCCTAATGAATTCCATTTGTCAACCACTCTGACACTAAAAAAGTTCTTTCTAACGTCCCTGTGGCTCATATGGGTACTCAGTTGTATGTGTGTGTGTGTGTGCGTGCATGTGTACTCGCCCAGATGTACTCGCGTATATGTACTCACCTAGATACCCTGCAGGGGAGGAGAACGTTTGGGCTTACTCCCACCACACTTCAACCATCAGTAGTTCAATATAATTTTTTCCACACTGTTTTCTTATAGTTACAGTTAAAGCTATCTCATTATAGTGTTTAAACTAAGATTACGGTTCATAAGGACTGTCAACTGACGTACCTGGTGAAACTGCAAGCAAGAGCTGTAATCCTCTCTCCCTCTCTCTCTCTCTCTCTCTCTCTCTCTCTCTCTCTCTCTCTCTCTCTCTCTCTCTCTCTCTCTCTCTCTCTCTCTCTCTCTCTCTCTCTCTCTCTCTCTCTCTTTTCACCCTTCTCTCGATTATTCTCTTTTGAACTCGAGCACGAGTCATGCACCTACCAATAAAAACCTCATATATCAGACGGGAGGCAGCAAAATGGGTTTTAATTGGTCGAGAATTACCCATGCGTTTAAACCCAGATAGGTACACTCCAGGAGAATGACTCTCTCTTTCTCTCTCTCTCTCTCTGTACTGACCTGTACTTCAGCTCTTGGACCCAGCCTCTCACCCTTCAGACGACTAGGACACAGATTAAGAGTCCCAGAGCAATCTGGTGGCACCCTGAACATTGAAAAAATCCTTTAAACTATCCTATCCTTGAATATTCCATTGTTATCCTTGAATATACCATTGTTATCCTTGAATATATCATTGTTATCCTTGAATATACCATTGTTATCATTGAATTTACCATTGTTATCCTTGAATATACCATTGTTATCCATGAATATTCTATTGTTATCATTGAATATACCATTGTTATCCTTGAATATATCATTGTTATCCTTGAATATACCATTGTTATCCTTGAATATACCATTGTTATCCTTGAATATATCATTGTTATCCTTGAATATACCATTGTTATCCCTGAATATACCATTGTTATTCTTGAATATACTATTGTTATCCTTGAATATACCATTGTTATTCTTGAATATACCATTGCTATCCTTAAATATACCATTGTTATCCTTGAATATACCATTGTTATCCTTGAATATACCATTGTTATCCATGAATTTACCATTGTTATCCTTGAATATACCATTGCTATCCTTAAATATACCATTGTTATCCTTGAATATACCATTGTTATCCTTGAACATACCATTATCTTTGAATATACCATTGTTATCCTTGAATATACCATTATTATCCTTGAATATACTATTGTTATCCTTGAATATACCATTGTTATCCTTGAATATACCATTGTTATCCTTGAATATACCATTGTTATCCTTGTATATAGCATTGTTATCCTTGAATATACCATTTTTGTCCTTGAATATACCATTGGTATCCTTGAATATACCATTGTTATCCGTGAATATACCATTGTTATCCTTGAATATACTATTGTTATCCTTGAATATACTATTGTTATCCTTGAATATACCATTATTATCCCAGAATATATCATTGTTATCCTTGAATATATCATTGGTATCCTTGAATATACCATTGTTATCCTTGAATATACCATTGTTATCCATGAATATACCATTGTTATCCTTGAATATACTATTGTTATCCTTGAATATACCATTGTTATCCTTGAATATACTATTGTTATCCTTGAATATACCATTGTTATCCTTGAATATACCATTGTTATCCTTGAATATACCAATGTTATCCATGAATATACCATTGTTATCCATGAATATACCATTGTTATCCTTGTATATATCATTATTATCCTTGAATATACCATTATATATCATTTTATGGTATTAATATATTATCGACTTGATAACGGTCCAGGACGGACCGAAACGTCGTCGTCTCATCATTTGATGAGTAGTTTGGTCATCATATCTTCAGACACGTTATTGTGACTCATTGTCTGCATATGTATACCCTTCGTATATTAAATACATCTTCAGAAGGTCTTCAGAAGGTCTTCAGAAGGTAGGACCTTCTGAAGATGTATTTAATATACGAAAGTACTTAAGGAAATTCCTGTTTCATTTTTCCTCCGTGGTCTGACATTGTCACATTCTTAATCACGTGTTTATTTTCGTGATATACACACATGTATACCCTTGTATATGCTTGTATACTCCTATGTATGCAAGTATACTCCTAGTATAAGAATGACCTTGTATTTCATCTTATTTGGTATCTATGCTTGCAGGATTGAGCTGTTAGCTATAAGCGTTAGCTCTTAGCGTTAGCTCTTAGCGTTAGTCTCTTAGCGTTAGCTCTTAGCGTTAGCTCTTAGCGTTAGCTCTCAGCGTTAGCTCTCAGCGTTAGCTCTCAGCGTTAGCCACTTAGCTTCTGTTAGCCTTTTTAATCACCGGTTGTCTAATGTACTGACTCCCGACCTTATCATCTCTCCTACATATATTTCTCTCTCAACACACACACACACACACACACACACACACACACACACACACACACACACACACACACACACACACACACACACACACACACAGGAAGCAGCCCGTATAGCAGCTGTGTTAACTCTCAGGTATCTATTTACTGCTAGGTGAACAGGGGCATGGGAGGGGTGGATGGATCCCTTCCCATGGTGGATAGGGAGGGCCCATGGTGGGTGTGGAGGGCCCCCCATGATGGGTGTGGAGGGTCCATGGTGGGTGTGGAGGGTCCATGGTGGGTGTGGAGGGCCCCCATGATGGGTGTGGAGGGTCTATGGTGGGTGTGGAGGGTCCATGGTGGGTGTGGAGGGTCCATGGTGGGTGTGGAGGGTCCATGGTGGGTGTGGAGGGTCCATGGTGGGTGTGGGGGGTCCATGGTGGGTGTGGAGGGTCCATGGTGGGTGTGGAGGGTCCATGGTGGGTGTGGAGGGCCCCATGGTGGGTGTGGAGGGTCCATGGTGGGTGTGGAGGGTCCATGGTGGGTGTGGAGGGTCCATGGTGGGTGTGGAGGGCCCCATGGTGGGTGTGGAGGGTCCATGGTGGGTGTGGAGGGTCCATGGTGGGTGTGGAGGGTCAATGGTGGGTGTGGAGGCCCCATGGTGGGTGTGGAGGGTCCATGGTGGGTGTGGAGGGTCCATGATGGGTGTGGAGGGTCCATGGTGGGTGTGGAGGCCCCATGGTGGGTGTGGAGGGTCCATGGTGGGTGTGGAGGGCCCATGGTGGGTGTGGAGGGCCCATGCTAGTCATGGTCCGGGGGCCCACAAGGGTGTCCGGCAGTTTAAGACCACATATGTCAGTGGTTCGGCCTGCTACCGTTGTGGCCTTGGTTAAATATGTACACTATACTGTACGAATTGTTTCTGTATTCAGGCCAAGGTCGCCCAGACGGACGTATCGACTGAGCGGAAGATGGTATGGTCGGAGGGTGTGGTCGGTGGGTGTGGTCGGTGGGTGGTGGGGTCGGTGGGTGGGGGGGGTCGGTGGGTGTGGTCGGTGGGTGTGGTCGGTGGGTGTGGTGGGGTCGGTGGGTGTGGTCGGTGAGTGGTGGGGTCGGTGGGTGGGGGGGTCGGTGGGTGTGGTGGGGTCGGTGGGTGTGGTCGGTGAGTGGTGGGGTCGGTGGGTGTGGTCGGTGGGTGGTGGGGTCGGTGGGTGGTGGGGTCGGTGGGTGTGGTTGGTGGGTGGGTGGGGTCGGTGGGTGTGGTCGGTGGGTGGGGGGGTCGGTGGGTGGTGGGGTCGGTGGGTGTGGTGGGGTCGGTGGGTGTGGTCGGTGGGTGGTGGGGTCGGTGGGTGGTGGGGTCGGTGGGTGTGGTTGGTGGGTGGGTGGGGTCGGTGGGTGTGGTCGGTGGGTGGTGGGGTCGGTGGGTGGTGTGGTCGGTGGGTGGGGTCAGTGGGTGGGGTCGGTGGGTGTGGTCGGTGGGTGGGGTCAGTGGGTGGGGTCAGTGGGTGGGGTCGGTGGGTGGGGTCGGTGGGTGTTGGATGTTTTCGATTATCGATATAGAATCAAGGTCGTAGGGTGTGAATTTTATTGTTTTGAGGGTGCTAAAGGTGTGTGTGTGTGTGTGTGTGTGTGTGTGTGTGTGTGTGTGTGTGTGTGTGTGTGTGTGTGTGTGTGTGTGTGCGTGTGTGTGTGTGTGTGATTGTTTACAATCACACCTAATTGTACAAGCAGGGGCGCCACCCTCGACTCAGATTACAATCGTGCAAGGAATCTGCCTCCACCACTTAACTTGAGAGGCCATTCCAGATTCAAACAAATATCTGTCAGCCTTCTCAGTCGTGTACTTTGTTCTCTTGTTCCCGTACCACCCGGTCTAAATTGTTTATCTTGGCTCTTCTGTATATTTTCCCGATGATTTTGTATGTGGTAATCATGTCCAACACCCACACTCGACTGTCTCCTTCCATTCAATACCCAGTGTCTCTCCACCTATCTTTCGTACTGTCCATCCCATAGGCTCAAGAAATTGGGCCTCAGCATAAATATAATGTCTAATCTTTCCTATCATCTCTTTCGTGTGTGTGTGTGTGTGTGTGAGAGAGAGAGAGAGAGAGAGAGAGAGAGAGAGAGAGAGAGAGAGAGACTGTAAGGCATGTCTAATCTTACCCAATCTTACCTGGAAGACACGACATAATTACACTGTATAATACAAGCATACACCCCTGACTCTTGGAGACAAAGGGACCTGTATACACCGCCCTATGTATGACGTCCTGTATAAGGCGGGTCTTCATAGGTTACCAAGAAATACAAACTTAAGGGCGTATTAAAGCCAGGAAAATACACACATACGCGGAACAGCCAATTAAGGGGCAACTACAGGCCAATTATGACGCTATGGAGGGGGGGGGGGCATAGTAACACCATGAACAACCTATTGCAAATTGTTCCTTGTTCAACGTTAGGTGTGTGTCGCTAGCAATTAGCGGAAGATAATTACCTTACTGCCTCGTTAGGTCCTTTGTTTGCCGGCGCCCTATCAAGTAATCGCTGATGAATGGTAGAGGAAGAAGGTTATAATAGTACTCCATTACTTGTTGTGGCTAAGATGGCATAATAGACCAGGGTGGCAAATCGCAAAGTGCTAAGTTAATATTAATAGTTTTCAGAGAAAAAGTTGCAATAACGTAGATGGAAAACACACTGATGAAATGACAGCGACGGTGCTTAGATGAGTCCTCGATCCTTGTGTAGCCGTGACTGAGGAAGGGTGAGAGAGAGAGAGAGAGAGGGAGAGAGAGGGAGAGAGAGGGAGAGGGAGGGAGAGGGAGGGAGAGGGAGAGAGGGAGAGAGGGAGAGGGAGAGAGAGAGAGAGAGAGAGAGAGAGAGAGAGAGAGAGAGAGAGAGAGAGAGAGAGAGAGAGAGAGAGAGAGAGGCAGAGAGGGAGGGGCAGAGAGGGAGGGGCAGAGAGGGAGAGGGAGAGAGAGAGAGGGAGAGAGAGAGAGAGAGAGAGAGGGGGGGCAGAGAGAGAGAGAGAGAGAGAGAGAGGGGGGGGGCAGAGAGAGAGAGAGAGAGAGAGAGAGAGAGAGAGAGAGAGAGAGAGAGAGAGGGAGAGAGAGAGGGGCAGAGAGAGAGAGAGAGAGAGAGAGAGAGAGAGAGAGAGAGAGAGAGAGAGAGAGAGAGAGAGAGAGACAGTATGAGGGAAGGTGAGGGGGGAAGTGGGTGATGACCAAGCAGTGGTCATAACCATGAAGTAAAGTCTGCCACAAAGGGGTGTTAGCCGCGCCTTCACAGCTAAGGGTAGATGCATATTTCATCTTCAGTCGGAATATGTGTCAGAATACTGGACTTTCGAGAGCATATTTATTGTTATACTTTTAGATGGAGTTCCCAAAAATGTAGTTGAGAGCCTACGTCAGGTAAGATAACAGTAAAGGAGTCACTTTATTAGCAAAGTTCGTGTTGGTAAAGCTTCTAACACGCACAACGTTTCCTAAAGTGCATCACAAAGATAACGAAATAGGTAAAGATAAGGACAGGCTAAGTACTGTACTCCCAACCGATCGGATTAATGATGGAATCGACTTATACGTTAAAAATGCGATCTTATAGTACAAAATATAGCGCCATAATATTTACGCATTCTCTAGGTGGGTTACTTGGGATCGTTCTTTCTGTTTGGGCATTGTTTACAAAGTGGGAGTTAGAGAGGTTGTGCTGGCGTGTCAGAGTAATGGAAAGTGGGGGAATGAATACCGTAGACTTCAACGGCGACTGAGTACTGTTTTCTACCCAAGGATCAGGTTGGGTTACCGTTACCTGTGGCAGGTGGCTGCAGGTGACGGGTCTCCCAATCCTGAGCACTCCAGTTGCAAACTCTGTGAGCAGGAACTACGGCATGATCTCCCGCACTACATCACTGAATGCCCAGTTATTAGACCTTTCAGACCAGTTGGCATGAGGTACCTGGAGCTTTGCAATTACTTTATTCACTCTCGTATTCTTGAAGATATCCTCACAGTATACCCAAAATTTGCCAATGCAGGCTATTAAACACATGGCTCTGTATGACTAACCATCCTGCGAGATGGGGACTTGTATTATCACTGCTACCTTATTCAATGTTGTGGTGTTGATATCCTCAAAATGCATCCGGAGTCTGCCAGTGCAGACCGCTTATCACATGCCTCTGTATGACTAACCATCCCCTGTGTGATGGGGATTTCTTAGCATCACCTAGTTAGCTTTTTTGACACACTGTACTCCACTTCATATAGTCTAGGGTAGCTGCACTAATGCAGATGTACCTCATGTATTAATGAAAAAAAAAATCTTTCATAAAACTAACAGTGACAGGATGAACTTCGAATAGTTTTGTGTTGCTTATCAACTCTTGTTCTCTTGTTATAAGATTCCAGGCGTCTGCACTGGTCATTGTCTGCTGTCAGCACCTGTTGTCATATCCTGCTGTCAGCACCTGTTGTCATATCCTGCTGTCAGCCGGTGTTTAGGCTTGGGATGTCATCTGTGTCAACTTTTGTTATCCCGCTGTCACTGTTTCTCATTTGTCGTCAGCTGTTGTCATAAATTGTCAAACGTCAGCTACTGTCAGTATATGTCAGCTGTTGTCAGTATATGTCAGCTGTTGTCAGTATATGTCAGCTGTTGTCAGTATATGTCAGCTGTTGTCAGTATATGTCAGCTGTTGTCAGTATATGTCAGCTGTTGTCAGTATATGTCAGCTGTTGACAGTATATGTCAGCTGTTGACAGTGTTTATCAGCATCACCTCGTATGTTTATACAACACGAGGCCCTGCTATGCATGCCTGCTTACTTGGCTCCATTCACTGAGACCAAGCTTCAGTTCTTGGGTTCCGGTTTTTGACAGTGGATTATTATGTTATTCTCGACCATCTTGTCCTCGACAATATATATAAATATATATATATATATATATATATATATATATATATATATATATATATATATATATATATATATATATATATATAAAGTTTGTGAGGGTACCACCTCTGGTGCCAATGTGGGGACCCATAGCCTCGGAGAAGAAAATAAAAAGTATTCAGAGGAGACCTTGTGGTTTTTCACTGAACACTAATATTATCTTCTACTATATATATATATATATATATATATATATATATATATATATATATATATATATATATATAAACATTACAGAAAAGGTGAGCTCTAATTCTAGCATGTATCTAATCTATATTTTCTTATGACGTTCTTCACTTGAGTCGAAAGTTGAACATTTAACTCTCCAAAGATAATTTTAGCTTTGGCCTGACGCTAAGAGATGCGTTTCTTTGATCCTGTCAACATTTTCAAAGTTGAAGTGACTACAATTTAGCTGAAGCAGCCGAGTATATACAACCGAGATTGAGGTGAAGTGTTGCATAGGGTCCTTATAGACTCACTGCAGCTTACCCATCTCCAATGTTTCAGGGTCAGGGCAGCATACTCATATTTGCATTTCAAACAATGGAAGGATTAGAACAGTATATTTAAAAAAAAATCATCATTTTGATATATCTGTGCTTCATTCTGTGCATCTGGGAGAGATTGTCTTCAAGTTTCCTAAAAGAATTCTGTCTCCTGTTGCTAAGGATCTTCTTTTCCTTGGGGTGGATTTTGTCTTATTTTTTTATTGATTGTTGCCGCCGGAGGCGGCTAGTTTATTGTGCACCCCATACCCATCCTGTGAGCGGTAGCTCACAGGATGGGTATGGGGTGCTTTTCATGGGGTGCATGATGGGGTGCATGATGGGGTGCATGATGGGGCGCATGATGGGGTGCATGATGGGGCGCATGATGGGGTGCATGATGGGGTGCATGATGGGGTGCATGATGGGGTGCATGATGGGGTGCATGATGGGGTGCATGATGGGGTGCATGATGGGGCGCATGATGGGGCGCATGATGGGGTGCATGATGGGGTGCATGATGGGGTGCATGATGGGGTGCATGATGGGGTGCATGATGGGGTGCATGATGGGGTGCATGATGGGGTGCATGATGGGGCGCATGATGGGGCGCATGATGGGGTGCATGATGGGGCGCATGATGGGGCGCATGATGGGGTGCATGATGGGGCGCATGATGGGGTACATGATGGGGTGCATGATGGGGTGCATGATGGGGTGCATGATGGGGTGCATGATGGGGTGCATGATGGGGTGCATGATGGGGCGCATGATGGGGTGCATGATGGGGCGCATGATGGGGCGCATGATGGGGTGCATGATGGGGTGCATGATGGGGTGCTTTTCTTTGTACAAAAGTGTTTGCAGCTTGCTGCTCAGTGTCAGGAATATGGTTCACCGAAAGTACATAAAACAGGTATTCCATTTCGCCCCAATTTATCATGGGTTGGGACTCTCAGTTACAAATTAGCTAAGTTTGGAACCCTTAACATTGAACAGATATACACCGGTAAATTCCTTTGATTATGTGACAAAAACATTTGCAGTAGAGTTTGATTTTCTAGTCTTAATGGTAAGATTTGTTGAGTCATTGCTCGGTAAAATTCCTTTGTTAGAAATTTTTGATGTTTATATTGACCAGTTTTTTGCTAAATTAGCTAATTAGCAATTATTTTTTGTTGCTAATTTTTTCTTTTTTTTTTTGCTTTGTTCAGGTTTCATTAGGAAACAGTTTAAATCGTTTTTAAAGTTGTCAGAACGAATTCTATGTTTACCAACTAATATTATAAAGAAGTTGACAGAGTTGGGATGGATTCGCTGTCGGGCGCCTCTCTTGCGAATGTATAGTTGAGTTCTTAGGAGAATAGTCACATCGCCTTGATTTTATACCGTTTATATAAGATATAGTGATGACAATTTTTTGTGTTTGTTTAAAGCTCTCGCTCATATTGATGTATATATTGCTTATTTGAATTATACTGCTGAATCTGAATTTAATAATTTGTTGTTATTTCTTGATGTAAAAATGGGCGATGTTAATGGCTTTAATACTGGAATATATAGAAACCATATAGAAATATGTAGAAAACCTTATACAAAATATATAGAAAACCAAATATATATATATATATATATATATATATATATATATATATATATATATATATATATATATATATATATATATATGTCGTACCTAGTAGCCAGAATGCACTTCTCGGCCTACTATGCAAGGCCCGATTTGCCTAATAAGCCAAGTTTTCCCGAATTAATATATTTTCTCTAATTTTTTTCTTATGAAATGATAAAGCTACCCATTTCATTATGTATGAGGTCAATTTTTTTTATTGGAGTTAAAATTAGCGTAGATATATGACCGAACCTAACCAACCCTACCTAACCTAACCTAACCAATCTTTATAGGTTAGGTTAGGTTATGTAGCCGAAAAAGTTAGGTTAGGTAAGGTTAGGTTGGTTAGGTAGTCGAAAAACAATTCATGAAAACTTGGCTTATTAGGCAAATTGGGCCTTGCATAGTAGGCTGAGAAGTGCGTTCTGGCTACTAGGTACGACATATATATATATATATATATATATATATATATATATATATATATATATATATATATATATATATATATATATATATATAAATAAAACCAAATCATGTTGTTTGGCTTTGAACGTTAATTTGTCTGTCCTTGAGATGTTTAAAAGAAATGTAATTACAATTTATTGAACAGAGCTTATATGTTATACTCGGTATAGTTTCGGCATTGAAATAACGTTCTAGAACAATGATTATCCTTTCAATGGGGTACATACCTCCATAAGAAGCTTTTTGCATGACAAATGTTGTCTTCCCTTCAGGGCTATACTGTGCAGAAAGATCTGGGATATATTAGGTGGTTATATGATGGTTATATTAGTTTCTGTTATATTACTAATATAATATACTAATATATTATATTAGAAATCAACGGAGTCAATTATTTTAACAGTGTTATCCTTGAAGTGATTTTAGATTTATCTTCATTGGTTTGAATACCATTGGTTCCCATTTTAAATTTAAGATCATTCTACCACTCGGTTGGAATATTCAACTGTTCCAACTGTTCAACTGATATGCTTCAACTGTTCAACTGATATGCTTCAACTGTTCAACTGATATGTTCCAACTGCTCAACTTATATGTTCCAACTGTTCAACTGATATGTTCCAACTGTTCAACTCATTCAACTGTTCCAGCTGTAATGTTAAGACACATCGGCAGTTCTAATAGGCACACCGAAATTAGGTTGTTGGAACATCCAGAAATGCCGTGAAGAACTGGTTTGTTATTACTGATACCATCGACATTCTTCGAAATTAGAGAACATTCGCGGAAGAGGTTCATATTTTCAATGAATATAGTTTCAAAATGTTTGATATTTGTAATAGTGGCTATTTTGATAATAATAATAATAATAATAATAATAATAATAATAATAGAGTGTTTGCGTGTTTTAAAAACTTCGACCTTTATTGAGTAATAATCTTTCGTGTGAAATAATGTTTCGTGTGAACAACTTCATACATGTCAGGTTTAAAGAAAATTCTTTAGTCTCCCCTTTTTCAAGGCAAGTTTTTTTTTTTTTTTACATATTTTTCCATTTAGATTGAGTTAATTTTTTTTTTTTTGGTTACTGGCTATAGAAACTAGTTTACATTAAATATTATTTGTAATATTTGAATTTGAACTGTTTAATGTTGACTTACAGTCTTTATGTATTTTGTATTGAGTGTTTTTGCATAATTAGCGGGTATCGTTGTATATTTTGTCTATTTTATGAATAACTGGTCTTAATTTTTCACTAATATTCGTCAGTATCTAGTTTAATTCAGAGTAAATATTGAGTGCTTTTGTTATATTTTATACAGTGTTGATAAGGGCTATTATCTTTGACGTGATTTATAATCAGTTAGTATTTTGTGATTGTAATTAGTTAGTATTTTTGGCAAGGCATTTTTGTTTGATTACTTTTATGTAAACATTTCAACTGAAATTTATTTTTGCTTTATCAATTCTTGCTTAATTAGTTTTAGGTCTGATGAACAAGGAGTTGTTCCAAACGTTTACTGAGTTTTTGAATAAAAGTATTATTAAATTAGTATGTTTTTCACAACATTAGGTCATAATTTCTATGATTATATATAAATATATATAATGCACACACATATACACACGAGAGTCAGGTGCGTTACAGTATATATTTACGTGAGTTCATTCACTCATCGTTAATGTTGTAGTGATGTTACTCTATTCACCTAGTTGTGTTTGCGGGGATTGAGCTTTGCTCTTTCGGCTTGCCTCTCAACTGTCAATCAACTACTTAATTTTTTCCCAACACCACACACACACACCCCAGGAAGC
>NC_091205.1:16510652-16543152 GCF_040958095.1 Procambarus clarkii
CCCACCTGTATACATGCCATGGAAAATATACATACAGTATTGAATGTATTATTGTGCGTGTCTGGGAGCATCACGGCAGAGCTCCGGACCTTAACCAAGCTTTGAACCTCAGTGAAGCTTGAACTCTTAAAGGAAGCTTTGAATTTTATTGGTGCTTCAATTTGCAAAGAAGCTTCGAACCTCAACGAGGTTTCAAGCCTCAACAAAGCGTCAAACATCAACGAAGTTTCGAGCCTCAACGAAGCTTCGTTTCGATCATCTCGAAACACATGACCCACGTGAAGACTATTCATTTTCATTCAGCAATTTCACACCTCATTCACTTACTCTCTCACGGGACTATTCATCATTTTAGAATGTTTCGTTCTGCATCCGTGATGTTTACTTCAGTGTTGGCGCATGCGCTCACACTGATGCCTCGAGTGCTTCAGTGTTGGCGCATGCGCTCACACTGATGCCGCGAGTGCTTCAGTGTTGGCGCATGCGCTCACACTGATGCCTCGAGTGCTTCAGTGTTGGCGCATGCGCTCACACTGATGCCTCGAGTGCTTCAGTGTTGGCGCATGCGCTCACACTGATGCCTCGAGTGCCTCAGTGTTCGAAGCCCTTGCTTTTAAGTAACCAGACGGTGCAGTGTTCCTCGCGGGCGTCCAAGATGTCTGACAATGACGATACGAGAAGCGTGTTCTAATGAAGGATGCTTGTTGGGATGTGCCATCTTGTGTGTGATTACTGTCTGTGCCTGCGGGGTCCAGTTGTTAGCTCTTGGACCCCGCCTGTCTCACCGTTGGTTGTCTTGTTTACCGACTTCCCAGCTATTTTTTCCCTATCATAACTATTACATATATTGCTCTCTCTCTCTCTCTCTCTCTCTCTCTCTCTCTCTCTCTCTCTCTCTCTCTCTCTCTCTCTCTCTCTCTCTCTCTCTCTCTCTCTCTCTCTCTCACACACACACACACACACACACACACACACACACACACACACACACACACACACACACAGTTGATTGTCAGTCGAGAGGCGGGACCAAAGAGCCTAAGCTCAACGCCCGCAAGCACAACTTGGTGAGTACACACACACACACACACACACACACACACACACACACACACACACACACACGCACGCACGCACACACACACACACACACACACACACACACACACACACACACACGCACACTCACGCACACTCACACACACGCACGCACACACACACACACACACACACACACACACACACACACACACACACATACACACACACACACACACACACACACACACACACACACACACACACACACATACACACACACACACACACACACACACACACACACACACACACACACACGCACACTCACACACACGCACACACACACACACACACACACACACACACACACACACACACACACGCACGCACACACACACACACACACACACACACACACACACACGCACACTCACACACACGCACACACACACACACACACACACACACACACACACACACACACACACACACACACACACACACAAAGAATCTGAATCATCTTGAGAATTCGTGCTGGTCTCCCCCCCCCCTCCCCCTCCTCCCCCTGAGCCATCTCTACCAGTGTGGATGCTTTGGGGGGGGGGCTGTGGGGGGTGTGGGTGTGGGTGTGGGTGGAGTAGTGGGTGTGTGGTGGGGTCATCCAGACCCCACCAGCGAGGCTCGCCGGCCCCCGCCTGCACCACCACTGCAGCTTTAAAATGCCCAGCGTGCATAGCGGCCCATGACTCTGCCACCCGCATTGCTGTAAGTCGTAGCCATTTTTAACTACGGTCTCCGCGATTCGTGACATGCTGGAGAGTCATGAGGGACGTGTTATGCGGTCCGTGACATGCTGGGGAGTCATGAGGGGGACATGTAATGGATCTGTAATGTCAGCATGTCTATTCTACATAGTACAGTAATGACAGTACTCGTCACATTGTAGCATCCTTCATATTAAAAGGAATATAAGACACTAGACATGGCTCCAAGCAAATATCTTAACTAGAAACAAGGCTCTTGGTTAATAATACCTGGGCTCTCAGACTCGTGAGTGGGTGTTGAATACTCTAGAAAGCTCTTAAGCTCTGTCTCTCGTACAGAATGCTCTCTAACCTCTCTCACGCGGAAGGGTTTATAAACTCTTAGAATTCTTGCTTTGTGTCAGGCCGTGTTCAGCCGTGACCTCCCGACACGGCACTGCATGGCACGCCTGCAGCGGTGTCACCTTTCCCTCAAATTACAAATGCAAACTTACATATTTGTAAAATTCACTTTCAAAGTGTGTGATACATTATTCATATTACAGTTAGAAACTGTAATATGTAATATTACAGTTAATATTACTGGTATTATGAAATCATAATACCAGCATTCTCATGCGAGCAGCATTGATAGAAGACACGATTCATCACAAAATATAGAACTTTACACATTTGCAAGGAAGTATATAGAAATGCGACCTAGCTTCATGCAGGTCGGCGTTCAATCCCCGACCGTCCAAGTGGTTGGGTACCATTCCGTTCCCCCGTCCCATCCCGAATCCTTATCCTGATCCCCTTCCCAGTGCTATATAGTCGTGATGGCTTGGCACTTTATCCCTGATAGTTCCCTTCCCTTCCCTTATCACCCCCCCATTCCCGTCTATACTACGTCGGGGTGAAAGGACGAAGGAGACTATAGCTCGCCCAGGACGCGTTCAGAACGAGTACCGGCCGGGATCACAGGGACACCTCACAGGCAACTGTTAAGACTATCAGGTAAAAGTGGAAACCCTTCGCTGGTCAAAGTAAACGCACCAGGTCACAACGAAGGTGCTCTGGTGTCACGTTCAGCGTGTTCATAGTGAACACAAACACCCGCGTATGGTCAAGTACACATCGAAAACCCAGGAAGCTACCAGGGCAATGGTTGGGTGACTTGCGATGTTTTTTTTCCAACGTCTTTCGTTCATTCATGACAAAGTGAGGAGCTAGGCTACGTCATTGTCTCCGTCACAACTACCACCCTCGTTGCCTTGCCAAGACAACCGCTTCCATAACCTTCAACAAAACTACCACTTTCACAGCTGTCAACAAGACTACCACTTTCACAGCCTTCAACAGAACTACTCTTCAGGAAAACTACCACTGTGAAAGCCCCTGAGCACACAATTACCACGGCAAGAGTCTGCCCTCTGGAGCACCTTCACTTCCATCTCTCAAACATCCCCTCCTCCTCCTCCTCCTCCAATTCCCGGTGTGGACGCGTGGTGGGCCAGCCGTCTCCCAAGCACCTCCACTAAAACCAATTCAATTTCAGTTCTCGATTGATCATGCAGATTTACACTGGTTCTGCTAAGTGCTGAATGTCTACTCTACATCCTAGAGGTATCTAGAGGCCTACAGACCGGGTTTACAGCACGTACATAGGATCATCTAGGCGTTGTTCTCCAAATAGGTAGACGTAAGTCCAACGGGAAAGCCGAATTGGCTTTTTCCCCCAAAGATTTCCGGCGGCTGTTTATATAGAAGGCTCGTCAAGGGCAAAGGGACAGGAAGGTGATGGGGAAGGTTGTGGAGGGTCTATACCCCCTTGTGAGAGTCTTGTCCGGAGTTCCGCGCCTATCCACACGTCTTGGATGGGGTAAGATGTCTTGCGTTATCGTGTAAACAAAGGCCCCCCTTACCACCATCCTCCCCGGCTACCGCGGGCCACCAGTGTCTCCGCGGGCATAAACAGTGCCCGCTCCTCAGGAAGTGTGATGGGTAGCACTGACTGAGGTAGACCTAATGCATTATTCATATCCTCTCTTCTCTTCATCAGCTAAATATACCTATAATGACTATGATATGCAAACTTAAACTTAATGATGCATGGGGTATTTTGTTCACTCGTTCTCTATACATGTTTTATTTGGTCTTGGCTTGACATTGTTGGATGAAGGGGGGAAGGAAGTGGAGACCAAGAACACACACACATCCGTTCATCCGCCACCACTGTGGCGCTAATTTGTACACCAGTTATCACGGACGGGCGGTGGAGCGAGAGCCTGTTTGGGAGCCTTTGCAGCAGCCTCTTGTTGATATGTCTCTCTGGTGGCGAGGAGTCACAATAACGTGGCTACAGTATGTTGACCAGACCACACACTAGAAGGTGAAGGGACGACGACGTTTCGGTCCGTCCTGGACCATTCTCAAGTCGATTGTGAATGATCCATTCTCACAATCGACTTGAGAATGGTCCAGGACGGACCGAAACGTCGTCGTCCCTTCACCTTCTAGTGTGTGGTCTGGTCAACAATATGTATCTCTGCCTCTATGACTCTGCCTCTCTGTCTCTCTCTGTCTCTCTGTCTGCCTCTGTTTGGCTCTGTCTCTCTGTCTCTCTGCCTCTCTCTCTATCTGCCTCTATGACTCTGCCTCTCTGTCTCTCTCTCCTTCCATCCCTTGTCCCCCATCCACCCCTCTCTCTCCCTGTCTCTCACATAGGGGATGCCTCAGTTGATGCTTCTATCACACACACAATCGATGTCACTTTCTCAAAAGGGATTGTGTGAGGGCGACACTTTGTGTCTCATAAACTCTCAGTCGATCTCCTTTCCTGCAGTCTATCTCCGTCTACACGTCTTTTGGGTCTCTCGGTCGAATTTTTGCCTCTCAGTCAACGTTTTCTCTCAGTCATTAAGTCGACTTCTCTCTCACTCGCAGTCTGCCGGTCATCGTCTATGTCCAAGATGCTCAGGGAGACATCTTGCTTTGCCTTGGATGATGTCTTGGTCAGTCTCAGAGTCGACATATCTTTCACATATTACGGGTCTCGGTGTCGACAACGCTCTCAATCGGCTTCTCCTAACCTTATCACAGTCGATATCTCTAAAAGAATCACAAGCAAATATATCAAAAATCTCAGTCGACATCTCTCTCTCTCTCTCTCTCTCTCTCTCTCTCTCTCTCTCTCTCTCTCTCTCTCTCTCTCTCTCTCTCTCTCTCTCTCTCTCTCTCTCTCTCTCTCTCTCTCTCTGTCGATACGTCTCTCAAAGAGTATCACATTCGACTTTTCTCTTTTTGCAGACTCCCAGTCGAAATCTCTCTGATAGGTATTACATTTATCTCTTAGTATATCACAGTCGACCTATCTCTCAAGTATCACAATTGACGTATTTCAGAGTCTCACAGCCAATGTCTCTCTCTCTCTCTCTCTCTCTCTCTCTCTCTCTCTCTCTCTCTCTCTCTCTCTCTCTCTCTCTCTCTCTCTCTCTCTCTCTCTCTCTCTCTCTCTGTCTCAGCACAGAGATCTCTCAATTTAGATCTTTAAAACCCCGTTCGCCCGAGATTTATGCATAATAAATTTAATTTTGTCTCGTCTCTTACATCTAAGGAAATATCTCTTGTTCTCTTACCAAAGGCAATATCTCTCTCCTCTCTCTCTGTCTCTCTCGTGTGTGTCTCTAAGGTTTCTAGATTCCGTCTCTGTCGTCACTAAATGCATGATTAATTCCGTATCTCGTATCATGTACTCTTTTGTGCAACTCCGTATTAGTACTCTTTTTGTGCACCTTCATAGTACTGTTCTCTTGTGTACCTCGATACCCTTGCTCTTATGCACCTCTGTACCAGTACCCTCTTGTGTACCAGTACCCTCTTGTGTACCAGTACCCTCTTGTGTACCTCTACGCCAGTACCCATCACAAGCTCCACATGTCCGCCATCACAACCCAAGCCACAACACAGGTTATAATCAGTAATATTGATAATGTAGTTATTATTATTATTATTATTATTATTATTATTATTATTATTATTATTATTATTATTATTTCTACGTTTACTGACAGTATCACCTCTTTTCTTTATTCAGACTTTACTTATTAATTAGTAAACTTCGCAAGATTGTTTTGGTTATTAAAAATATTCGTTTTTTTATAATTTTTTTGCATTTTCTCTTTCATTATTATAATAGAACAAAGTTACATGGTACTATTTAATAGTGTTAATATATTCAACACCTCAAGTATTCTATTTTCTTTTGTTTCTTGTGCTTTTGGTTGTTAATTTATGTTATATATTATTGATTTGATTTGTGATAATTTTTATTGGTCATACACTTGGTGATCTCTGCTGCCTGGTTGAGTTTGTCGGCCATCTTGGCAGAGTTGACTGGCTTACCTGTTGTGGCTGGCGTCATGTGGGTGTCGCAGCACTTTCTCGTCCTCTACATGTTTTGTTCTCCTTGTTCTCACCTGTGGAGGAGCACCTATCCCAACACTTGAGTCTAAGGGCCAAACATGAGTCTTTATTAAAAGTCTTCTCCTACCTTGGCGTCACTGATATCCTTCTAGCGTCACTGAAGGATGTCACTGTGTTCACTCCAGTGTCAACTTCACTGACAACGTTTTGATAATTTATTAAGAGTCGTGCTGGTTAATTACAGCAAGTTGTCATTCTCACTCAAATAATAGCAAGTTATGTCATTCATTTCTCCTGTTTTGCTCCATAGTCGAGGCCATAATCAAGCGTTTCAATATATTTGTACATTAAATTTTAAGTTTAGGCTAAAATATCGGTCAATTAACTCGTTAATGTTCTAGGGAATTAAGTTAGAATAAAGACGCCAAAAGGTGGGTATTCATTGGCTAATTGCCTAGTTAAAATCTGTGGTTTAGAATTTCTGGAACGAATTCGTTCCTTCCAGCTGTCCTAACACTTAGACTTATTTAGAGACCGAGAGACAAAGAGATAGAGTGGGAGAGAGATAGAGAGATAAAGGACATATGTTGGAAGCTGTGCGGGATATTTGCCATGGAATTAAACAAGAGAATTAGATTCTGGATTTGGCAGCATCACAAATCTTATGTACCTTTTCTTCTTATTTGAAAACAAGAGAGTCGAGGGGAATTTTGGAATTTGCCAGAGTAATTGGCTGGAAACACTGAGAAGTAGTCTTGACATTTACACCAGAGCACACTGATTGGCTAAACCCTAAAGCATCGATATTAATTCTAGTATTTGGTATAATACACTGGAAAACACGTCTTGAATTCTGCAATTTGCTACAACACATCGTCCCTAGCTAATACATCAATAATAATTTTGTAACTTAATTCAGTATCCGACTAGTGGCTAATAAATGCAAGATAAAGTCAATAATTGTGCGTCTGTTAAGCGCTGTTGTCTTAAATATATTGAGAGGGAGTTTGAAATTTATGTCGGAGCACATGATTGGCTGCGTCATCAAGTTGATTTTGAATGGCTGGACTGTGATTGGCTCTTAGTCAGGCTGCTCGCTCTCTGCCGCCCGGGGCACATCTCACCCGCTGGAACCAACTACAGTATAATGTTTATATTGGCCATTAGTACAACCACATTCTGAGACAACCCTTAAGCCGAAACTCGAGCCGTGAAAGCTTGAGCGCTTGTAGGTTATGCGTGAAAGGGGATTTTTTTTTGTAAGACTAGTTGGCCGGTTTTTAAGTGTGGTCTCAGAATACCGTTAGCCAAGACTCACTCATAAGTAAGAAGGTAAACAGCGATGTCAACTCAAATAAATCAAAAAAGTAAATTTCCAAACTACACATTTATTAATTCTTTCACAATAATAAAAACATAAGAAATTATAAAAATGAATATATTATATTATACTTGCAGACAACCTGGTTGGGCGTCACTGTTTAGAAAAATAGTAGCAACTTTGTGACTAGAAAGACAAAAATTTATATATGAAAGAGGAATGGGGGGCTGCATAATATAAGTGGAGATGCAAGTATGACTACATAACGTTTTCCTGTAGGACTGCGGCGGCCAGGGCCGAGGTGCCGGAGGTGTGTGTTCAAGTGGCACTCGATAAGACACCAGCGGCCAACCCGGGCCACAGAGCCACAGTGCCAGCTCCACCTCCGGCACCCCTCGCCTCCTTGGCACACCCCAAGCGTGTCTAATTACAAATCTTAATTACAGTAGTGATTATCACCGGACTATTGAAGAAAAAAAAAAAAAAAAAAAAAGTGAGACCCAGATTTTAGCAAAAATTTCAGTGGGTCATTGACAGCATTTTTATTTCTTTTATATTTTTTTGCCCTTTCCATTAAAACTATTATAACAAATTTTGGAGCAACCAGAGGCATGTTAAACAATGAGGCGGACCTCCAGACCTCCAGGCAGCCTCTAGGAGGCTTCCCGGTGATCTCTAGGCTTCCAGGAGTCTCAGAATGTTCCTTCCAACGACCCTCAAGACAACCCTCGGGAGTTAATCTGTAAAGACTCCGAGGCATCTTCAGGAGAAGTGGAGGCGACTCCGCTTGCCTCACGACCACACCACAGTTGGCGGAGCTTCGCCAGGCGCACGCTGACCACACCCTGGCGCTCTTTAAGCCTGCTTGCGCTCATCTTTACCAGGATCTGGGCCTATCTTTGGCCTCGAATGGCGCATGCTATTTGGTTCAGGCTTTTTGGCCTGTTATAGGCTTTTTTGTCTGGCGTTGTCCCGACTCCGGCGCTGATTTAAAGCTGCCGGAATCTGTAGTTTTAAGCAGCCTGAGCTTCAACACATCCCAGCTTAAGACACACTTGTCATCGTACCAACCCAAACCCACACAAGAGGCGAAGGTGAGTTTGAAAGGATCTTTGTAGACAGAATATGGGTTACGCTACGTTTGGTAGAAATGTTACCAAAATATTAGCCATCATTCACACAATCACTGAAAACTTCTGAAAACTAACACATATAACATTCAATATAAAATTTTCGCGTGGCGTCAACAGGGCCCGCGAGTCATATATATCTACAATGTATTCTACTTGTTTCTACCCTCATCTACGTCGATATGAGAGAAAACACGTAACAGCAAAATATTCAGCGCTATCCTCAAAGACCCTCAAAACCACTTCTATATGTCTCTTTCTCTCTCTCACTCTCTCTTGCGCACTTTCTCCAAGCCGGCCACCCCACTCACGCTTTCCGTGTTCACCCTGGAGCCCAACTTGTCACCTTAAGTGCCACTCTGTACCACCTTGGGTGTCACTTCGTGGCACTTTGGCACATTGAGTATCCCTGTGTGTGTCACCTCAAAACGGCTCCCAGAGCCATATAAAAGTGCCACTTGAGCAACACTCAAGGACCACCGTGTGTCACTTTTAGTTGCATTGCGTGCCATCTTAAGTGGCACTGTGCCACCTGGTGGGACACGTCGCTCCTCGGGACATTGGGAGTTATAATCAGATACCAAAGAACTCAAGACGGCCATCGTACCCCCCCCAAAACTCCAGGTCTGAGGGGCGGCCCCCCAAAAAAGAGAGCCTCGCAAAGCGAGACTCGTTCTAGCACATTTAAATTTATGTTTTTGTATCATTATTAATCCATTTTTTATTTAATTTTTGGTTACACAGTAGCGCGGTGATGACTGATTGGGTTAAACTGATGAGATATGGTTTTATCTTTTGGTTTGTTTTTGTTGAAATGTTCCTCTTCATAAGAGTGTGGCGGGAGTCTTTCCTATAAGGATAACAAGATTGGGTATTTGTACTGGACCGCTACTGTTCACGCCTCTATCACACATCTTATCACAAAATTATTTAGTTTTTCGTACCTTAAGAGAAACCGTACCGGTTAGTTAATAGTTGTACAAGTAAGAAAAATATATGCCATATTTGTTAATGATAATAAAGGGTACATATTGTACAACAATGTAATCTTATCCATGCTTACAACAAGTGTGAAGAGTGAGTGCCGCGTCAACGGTAGAGCAACCCTCTAATGTTGTGGCAAACATAACCTATGTACAGATTCACAACCATCGGCTTTGAAAAGTCTACCTTTCAATCACCTGTAGTCCGCTACGCCTGGGCAACTCTGTATTGTTCTATGAAACATGGGCATATTCGTCACTATACTATGAACCAAAATCGTCTATACCTGAGGCAGTACAAAATTATAAAAGGTGAGGGTTATGGCAGGTGGTGTCAGATCTGCTGGTGCGGGTGTGGGCGGTGGCTGCCAGCAGCCAGCTGCCCCGCCCACACGCCCACACGCCCGCCCATCCTCCTGCTGGGACACGCTCAAGTTCAGGCGACACCTTTTGATTTTGTTGGGTGGCGGGTCAGGGAGACAAGGAGGAGGCTGCTGGTGGTGGCGCTGGCCCGCCCGACCTCTAGTTGGCCACCAGCAGGTGCTGGTACTGTGACGCCGGGTACACGCCCATCACGCCCTCGTTCAGCGCTGTCGTCTTGTCGCCGGCGCCCATGGAGGCGGCGCCAGGGGCGGCCCCGCCCATCATGCTGCCGCTGAGGGGCTCGTACATGGGTGGGAACTTGGGTCCGGCCGCCTGCTGGCTGGCAGGGGGCAGCAGGTCTGTGAAAAAGGACGGTGAGGTGAAGCTCTGGTCGAACATGCCGCGGCCCCAGGGGTTGTAGGCCCCGCCCCCTGGGGCGCCCCCGGGGAAGTAGACCCCTTGGGGCTCCAGGGGCGGGTTGGGGCTGAGGGAGCGAGGCCTGGACGGTGGGAACTGACTGCCGAACCCTGCCGTCGCTACCGCAACCGCCTGCTGTTGCTGCTGTTGCACGTGTTGCTGCTGCTGGATCATCTGGCGTTGCTTGATGTAGTGAGAGAACTCGGTGGGCGACATGCGGTTGGCGCGCTTGGTGCTCGTCTTTAGCTTCGTCGACCCGAACTTTGTCTGGGCGAAGGTTGCCGTGGTGAAGGTGAGGGGCGCGGAGCTCTTGTTGAGGAAGGCGTTGATGGGCGACGCCTCCCGCTGCTTGAAGGGCGGCGTGGGCGAGCTGGCCGAGTACGGCGACGTGGACTTGGGGCTGATGGACACGTTGCTGAGGGACGAACTCAGGTTGTCGATGGGCTTGAAGCACTGCGCCTCGGGGTTGAAGGTTTTGGTCACCTCCTTGTCGAGGTTCTCCTCCTGCGTGGCGGACTCCGCCGCCTCGGAGTACAGGACCTTGATCTGTCCCTTCTCCCCGATCCTGTAGGAGACCTCGCCGGGGTCCACCCAGACGGCCAGGTCCTCCGGCAGGTTGTCTTTGATCTCCCGGACCTCCATGCCGGCCTCCCGCGCCGCCTTCTCCAGGACGGGGTCGATGGGGTCTCCGGCTTTGAGGCAGCGGTAAGCCGAGCCCTTCATGGGCTTGTCCGGGTACCAGTGTCCCTCGAACTTCTCCTTCAGCGCCTTCTCTAGCTCCTCCCCGAAGATGTTGACTCGTCGTCGTGGCAGTTTGTTGTACATGTAGGAAATGACGAAGTTGAGCGCCACTTGGATTTCAAGGTGCATTGTCGGAAGGTGTTGAGGGGGAGCGTGAGGGAGCGACGGTGGGGGGTGGTGACGTGGTGGTGGTGGCAGACGGTGGTGGTGGTGGTGGTGCTTCGCTCTGGCCAAGTCCTTCTGCCCTCAGTCATGCGCTCCTGTGGGGAACAACCTACGTTACTCTTCTCTCCTCATATATCTATTACATATATACATACAACAATAATTATATATATTTGAAAATATATATATATATAATAATAATAATTTTGTTTTCTGTGGTACAATACGTGTACTACTGAAACCAAAATGCTTTCAAATGATAATGTTAACAAAACAGTGAGAGTAGTGTTAGTCGGTGATGGTGAAGTCATGAGCCCTGGTGAACCACTTGCTTCACTCTCGGGAGACCTCCCGCCCCTCAACACCGCCTAGACTTGCCTTTACAGGTATCCATTTGTGCTTTAGGAGGTCTAGGGGAGTTTGTGAGGGGTGGGGGGAGGAAGGGGGGGCTGTGAGGGGAGTGAGGGAGGATTGTTGTGAAGGAGATGGGAGGGAGGGAGGGAGGGGTTGTTGAAGGGGTGAGGGAGAGGGATGGGAGGGAGGGTGTTCCAACTGCGACACAGCAAAAGCACAAGCCAGCAATTCTTTACCGAGGACTAAGAAAACGGAGCATAATTCACCAGGGCAGGTTACACCCCCACCCATCATGGGGGTGGTGGACATTGGTCACGTTACTGACAATACCAAGTGTTGAATAATCAAGATATATAATGATAGAACAAGTGCAGCGTCCTGTCATGTCCTCCCCATGTGACCATCCTCGGGATTACTGGATTCCATCCAGATTAATACGTGTACACCATGAGGAAACTCCTCGCATATCCAGCGACATGGTTTCAATACCAAACGCATACAAATGCACAAAATACTTTTTTTAGCATTGTTTTCTTGCACTTACCAACCAAAATTTACTAGAGGTCGAAAAGGTAAGCGAATTTCTTAGTGGGAGAGATTGAAGAAGCTAAACAAGAAATAGTTTCAAAAGTTGATCTTACAAGAAATAGGAGAGTCGGGAATGACTGCATTAGCCAATCTGCAGCTGCTGTGGGGGCATCGGGGGGCTCAGAACATGGCACACAACCCTATAAGCACCCGTAGGTAGGTACACCTCGCCCTCCCCTGCCCACAATACCCTGCTCCTACCTTCCTGCCAACCCACACAACGGAGTTAAACTTGTATGGGAGCCATCGCTGCATTTTACACAAATAACTGCAGTCGACTCAATCTCCAGACACACCAGAAGCTGCCGGGTTGTTGGGATAATATATCCCACCTGGGATGCCACCAGGGGGGGCAAGGAGGGGGGAGGTGTAGTTGTTGAGGAGGGGGAGTGTGGGGGGAGGGGGGTGAGAGGTGTAATTGTGAGGGGGTTAGAGGAAGAGGTGTGGGGGGTGAGAGGTGTTGTTATGTAGGGAGGAAGAGGTGCAGAGTGTTGGAGAGTTGCCTGAAGCTGTTGTTTATCTAGCCTTTAGTGATCCAGATGACGATTCAGTGACTCACTAGAGGCTGGATAAACAACTGAGTTCACTGCCTAAGGCTGGATGTATTGGCGTGTTGCCTGAGGCTGAATAATCAAAGCTATGTGCTGCCAGAGGTAAAATTCTAAAACACACGCACACGCCCGTTGCCAGGAGGGTGTCGCCTGTTATCACTGGTGTTGGTACCCTGAGGTAACCCTGAGGTAACCCTGAGGTAACACAACCACCAACTTGAGACCGTCTAATCGGCCAGAAGTATTGCATCAACCACAGATACGTGTGTATGGTGTATCATGCTCGAGAAGAATTACCAGCGAGTATAGGTTAGATAATCATCCATAAAACGTTGACTGCTGTAAGTAAACCGCGGGGAAATGGTCTGCTTGTTAGTGGAACATTTTCAAGCTGTGTATTTGTCAGAAGCGTTGAGTCATGTAACTGAAAATGACGAACATGTCAGGAGAGCCTAAAATGAACCTAGAGATGCGCTGCCTGAGGGAGGAGAATCACGGAAGAACAAACAACAATGCCTGAGGGCTGATAATCATGGATAGTGTGATGGGGTGTTGCCAGCTATGCATCACTGCGTTTTGCTTGACCTTGGACACTAACTAGGGTAAATGTGCTGGACAGGTTTGTTCACTGACGACATTGCTGTTTTGAGTTATTTATTCCGTTGAAAGCCCAAGCCCAAGTGCTCAACCACTTGGGCTGGACGGTAGAGCGACGGTCTCGCATCATGCAGGTCGGCGTTCAATCCCCCGACCGTCCCCCAAGTGGTTGGACACCATTCCTTCCTCCCCGTCCCAAATCCTTATCCTGACCCGTTCCCACTTACTAGTCGTCTCTGAAACTCTGCTCATTGTTTCTCGCCGGCGCCCGGGATCGAACCCGGGACCACAGGATCACGCGTCCAGTGTTCTGTCCGCTCAGCCAACGACTCCCCATAACGATATTTTTGGTGCTACATCAACACCAATGTTATGCTGATAACGGAATTGATTTCTACACTCGATAACCGCAGTGATATCTGTCTCCCCCAATACACCCGCACGTAATAACTTTCGGGGGGGGGGGAGGATCTCGTCAAACTGTGATATATGTTTGTAATATGACCTCGAATCGGTCATCTGGTCGAATTTCGAACCCATTGTTGATGTGACAACTTATATTGAATTTTGTAACTAGCTCATCAAGATTGTAACTTGCTTAGCTAAATGACTTGTGGGGTTCAGTCCCTGAGCCCATTATGTGCCTCTGTAACCCATTCCACTACCGCCCACAAGATGGGTATGGGGTGCATAATAAATGAACTAAACTACCACCAGCTTGGGCGGGGGGTGTTTAAAGTGTAAGGTGAATCCCTAGGTGAAAACACCTTTGACACCCCCCTCACCCCCTAATTTACACCCCTCCCCCCATTCACACACCCCTATTTCACCCCTTAAAAGGCCGTGTTGACATTAGTGAGGCAGGCTCACCATAGCCCGTGCTACTTGCCCCGCGCCTGTGCCATGTAAGTTACGGGCTCGCCATAGCCCGTGCTGCTTGGAACTTGTTCCGAGTAGCTGAATCTATAACAACAACAACAACATTCGTGAGGGGGCTCACCATAGACCGTGCTACTTTGAACTTTGTTCCCCGTAGCTGAATCTTAAACAACAACAACAACTAGTGAGGCTGTGTCTTGCAGATGGGGGGGGGGGAGGAGGGAGAGTGGGAGACGAACGGGAGAACAAAAAAGAACAAGCCGTAACCACAGATAAAGGAGGTAGAAGAAAGTAGGACAGAAGGAAGAAGAAGAAGAAGACAACAAATAGACTCACTAGGAATCTGCGTCAGAGGAGGAGGAGGGAAGTGACCTTGACCGAGCGTGTCCGTACCCAGTGCAGCGACTGTGGCCACGACGTCGCCGTCTCATCCCAACAAGGTATGCTTAGCCACCCGTTCGGACGGTGGGGCTCAGCGTGTCACAGAACCCGGCAAATCTCACTCTTATCTACACCTTACACTAGATTTAAGTTCCTGATTCACTGTGTGCTTGTATGCTGTCAGTCGTGATGGAATCGCAGGAGGCAGCCACCACCTCCCCCCTCCCCTCCCCCTCCCTATAACGGTCCCTCGGGCGACGTTATAAATAGGGTTAATATTTGTTATTTAAATTCCAACGCAGCCGTTTGGGAGATGGATTGTTTCTCAGTTATTACTCTTTATTTAACTGCTGCTGTTGTTCCCTCTTCCTTCTTTCTCCTCTTCCTTCTGTCCCTCTTTTCCCCCACTCCGTCTCTCCCACTTTGGGCCGGTGTGTTCTGGAAGATTCTGGCCAAGGTTCATCAGCTGACTCGCACTCACACACTGTGGCGTCGGTGGCTGTGTGGACAGCACGCTGGACACGTAATCGTGGGGCTTGGATTCGATTCCCGGTGCCGGCGAGAAACCATGGGCAGTTTCTTTCAGCATGATGCAACTGTTACCTAGCTGTAAATAGGTACCCGGGAGTTAGACAGCTGCTACGGGCTGCTTCCTGTGTGTGTGTGCTCACCTAATTGTGCTGAACCCTACTGGACCAGTAGGGTCCAGTTGGGTCCAGTAGGGTCCAGTTGGGTCCAGTAGGGTTCAGTTGGGTCCAGTAGGGTTCAGTTGGGTCCAGTAGGGTTCAGTTGGGTCCAGTAGGGTTCAGTTGGGTCCAGTAGGGTCCAGTTGGGTCCAGTAGGGTCCAGTAGGGTCCAATTGGGCCCAGTAGGGTCCAGTAGGGTCCAGTTGGGTCCAGTAGGGTTCAGTTGGGTCCAGTTGGGCCCAGTAGGGACCAGTTGGGTCCAGTTGGGTCCAGTTGGGTCCAGTAGGGTTCAGTTGGGTCCAGTAGGGTCCAGTAGGGTCCAGTTGGGTCCAGTTGGGCCCAGTTGGGCCCAGTAGGGACCAGTTGGGTCCAGTAGGGTTCAGTTGGGTCCAGTAGGGTCCAGTTGGGTCCAGTAGGGTCCAGTTGGGCCCAGTAGGGACCAGTTGGGTCCAGTTGGGTCCAGTAGGGTTCAGTTGGGTCCAGTAGGGTCCAGTTGGGTCCAGTTGGGCCCAGTAGGGTCCAATAAGGTCCAGTAAGGTCCAGTAGGGTCCAGTAGGGTCCACTTGGCTCCAGTAGGGTCCTAAACCTGTCCCAGCATGACCATTGTGAGGTCATAGTGACGTCATACCTCTCGTGATCAACACTCGAGGTGTTGTGCTTAGCTCCTGGGCCCGGCTGGTCAGTGTGCTTAGCTCCTGGGCCCGGCTGGTCAGTGTGCTTAGCTCCTGGGCCCGGCTGGTCAGTGTGCTTAGCTCCTGGGCCCGGCTGGTCAGTGTGCTTAGCTCCTGGGCCCGGCTGGTCAGTGTGCTTAGCTCCTGGGCCCGGCTGGTCAGTGTGCTTAGCTCCTGGGCCCGGCTGGTCAGTGTGCTTAGCTCCTGGGCCCGGCTGGTCAGTGTGCTTAGCTCCTGGGCCCGGCTGGTCAGTGTGCTTAGCTCCTGGGCCCGGCTGGTCAGTGTGCTTAGCTCCTGGGCCCGGCTGGTCAGTGTGCTTAGCTCCTGGGCCCGGCTGGTCAGTTATATTCCTGTTCAGGGTGTTTTCTCTGCCCACTGCTGCCCTTCTCTCACTGGTGAGTGATGAAGATTGAGCCCAATAGGTGCCACGGTGTCTACCTTCCCTTTAGTATGTGTTACGGCTCTTCAGGGCCTCGTGACCTTGCACTTGTATGGGTTGAAGTCTTGTAACCATGAATGAAAGAACAAGTTTGATCTTTCACTAGTTCATTGCATTTGCTCGTGTGATCCATGACGCTGTTGTGATTTCTTCTGTGTGTCTTGTAACCATTTGTCACCACGCTCTTATCTTACATCTTCCTGGAAGACTTTGTGTGTGTGTGTGTGTGTGTGTGTGTGTGTGTGTGTGTGTGTGTACTCACCTATTTGTACTCGCCTATTTGTGCTTGCAGGATCGAGCATTGACTCTTGGATCCCGCCTTTCCAGCTATCGGTTGTTTACAGCAATGACTCCTGTCCCATTTCCCTATCATACCTAATTGTGTGTGTGTGTGTGTGTGTGTGTGTGTGTGTGTGTGTGTGTGTGTGTGTGTGTGTGTGTGTGTGTGTGTGTGTGTCTGCGTGTGTGTGCGTAAAGCCGTCAACAATAAAAAAGCACTCAATAAACAACCAAAGAAGGCCTGGATAATGTCCGCTTCCCTGGAGGGGTCCGGATAAGGATGTGGAGGCCGGATAAGGAAGTGGAGGCCGGATAAGGAAGTGGAGGCCGGATAAGGAAGTGGAGGCCGGATAAGGAAGTGGAGGCCGGATAAGGAAGTGGAGGCCGGATAAGGAAGTAGAGGTCGGATAAGGAAGTGGAGGCCGGATAAGGAAGTAGAGGTCGGATAAGGAAGTGGAGGCCGGATAAGGAAGTGGAGCCCGGATAGCGACAAAAACGGGTGACTCAGTTTGAACGAGGCAGAGGAAGGGGGGGGGGAACTATCAGGGGAAAGCGCCAAGCCACCACGACTATATAGCACTGAGAAAGGGATCAGGATGAGGCATTGGGATGGGACGGGTGGTGGGAACAGGAATGGAAGAGGAAGCTGATGAGAAATATCAAGCAAGAGGGAAGACAGGAAACAGAGAAGGAAAACAAAAAACTATTTTTTCCCTAGATTTTTCCTTTCCGTTTTCCTTCTGGAAAAATATCAGAAGGAAAACGGAAAGGAAAATCTAGGGAAAAAATATGATGACAAATATGAGAGTGGGAAAGACGTGTACCCGGAAGAGCGGGGACTGAAGAAAGAATAAACGCACTGAGGTGAATATAATGGATAAAGTCCCATATACTTGTAATAGAGAGCAGCATACCCTCAGTGAGAGGAGAAGACCAGCATACTCTCCCCCCCCCCCAGTAAGACCCACATACACGTGCTCTTAGGCACAAATGATGGAACGAGCACAATTATATCGGCTGGTGTATATATAGACACGAACCAACATCTTTATGAACCGTCGATAGTGCCTTGTTGGGAGGGCTTGTTAGTGTCACTGGTTTGTAGGCCGGTGCCCCCCCCCCTCCCTCATCATCCCCCTCATCACCCCCTCCCCCCCCGCACACACACCCTTATCCATTGGATAAGGGAACACCTAAGCAACAGAAGACAGCGAGTCACTGTGAGGGAAGAGGTCTCAGATTGGCAAGGCGTCACCAGTGGAGTGCCGCAGAGTTCAGTCCTTGGACCTATGTTGTTTCTGATATATGTAAATGATCTCCCAGAGGGTATAGAATCGTTCCTCTCACTGTTTGCTGAGGATGCAAAAATTATGAGGAGGATTAAGACAGAGGAGGATAGTACGAGGTTACAAGATGACCTAGACAAACTAAATGAATGGGCCAACAAATGGCTACTAAAGTTCAACTCGAGTAACTATAAGGTAATGATACTAGGCGGTGGAAACAGGAGGCCAGTCACAGGATACAGAATGGGAGATGAAGTCCTTCATGAAACGGACAGAGAGAAAGAACTAGCAGTTGATATCACACCAAACCTGTCTCCTGAAGCCCACATAAAAAGAATAACATCTGCGGCGTATGCGAGGCTGGCTAACATCAGAACTGCCTTCAGGAACCTGTGTAAGGAATCATTCAGAACCTTGCGTAACACGTATGAAAGACCAATCCTGGAGTATGCGGCCCCAGCATGCAGCCCGTACCTTGTCAAACACAAGCCGAAGCTGGAAAAAGTACAGAGGTATGCCACTAGGCTAGTCCCAGAACTAAGAGGCATGAGTTACGAGGAAAGGCTGCGGGAAATGCACCTGACGACACTGGAAGACAGAAGAGTAAGGAGAGACATGATCACTTTTTACAAAATTCTCAGAGGAATTGACAGGGTAGACAAGGATAAACTATTCAACACTGGTGGTACGCGAACAAGGGGATACAGGTGGTAACTGAGTACCCAAATGAGCCACAGAGTTAACAGGTGGAATGCATTAGGCAGTGATGTTGTGGAGGCTGACTTCATACACACTTTCAAATGTAGATATGATAGAGCCCAGTAGGCTCAGGAATCTGTACACCAGTTGATTGACGGTTGAGAGGCGGGACCAAAGAGCCAAAGCTCAATCCCCGCAAGCACAACTAGGTGAGTACACACACACACACACACACACACACACACACACACACACACACATACACACACACACACACACACACACACACACACACACACACACACACACACACACACACACACACACACACACACACGTAGGCTGCACGAGTCTTATATTTTTGCCACTATTGTGCTGCTTTTCCGTGTTTTATTGTGTGTGGGAAATTAGATATGTTTTAGTTACATTTTTAGCTGTTATTTAAAAGGAATCAAACTCATAATATATAAGTATTTTTAAACTCGCCGACAACAGCGCTAAAAATAGCGGAACTACTTTTAAAAGTGGCAAGAATTAATATTGTTTGTCCATGAAAGCATAAAACATAAGAAGATTAACTGAATACAAGTCATTGTAAAGTTTATATAAAGCTTCGTATATCAGAAGTAACGTTATTGGCGATATTCAGCGCCTTCATTTTTGGCGCCAAAATTCTAATCACAAAATATAATTTAAACATTTTTAACAATGACTTCAATGTCGGTTTCATTCCGGTTTTGATGGAATTTTCGTAATATACAGAACTAAAAAAGTTAAAATTTTCTTTTAGAAGTACTCTGTTTATATTTTTAATTGTTTTTGACATTTCCGATTTGTTATAAATGATTTAGAAAGTCATGAGATAACAGTGCCACCAATTGAAGATGCATAACTGATATTTCCAAGCATATTTGACAAATGATTTTTTGATATGATTATCATGGGCTCATTAGCAGACCCCCAGGTTACCGTGTGTGTAATTACCATGGGAGGGAGGGAAGGGGGGGCGGTCACCATGTGCGTAATTACCATGGGAGGGAGGGAAGGGGGGGCGGTCACCATGTGCGTAATTACCATGGGAGGGAGGGAAGGGGGGGGGCGGTCACCATGTGCGTAATTACCATGGGAGGGAGGGAAGGGGGGGCGGTCACCATGTGCGTAATTACCATGGGAGGGAGGGAAGGGGGGGCGGTCACCATGTGCGTAATTACCATGGGAGACTTAACATGTGCGTAATTTTAACTGTGGTGAAATAAATGAATGACGCATAGTGTTCCGTGTTCTTCAAGGGGATGTGCCACAGCGGAGTGCTGTGCCACAGCGGAGTGCTGTGCCACAGACCATTGTGAACACCTGTGCTTGTTGACCAGACCACACACTAGAAGGTGAAGGGACGACGACGTTTCGGTCCGTCCAGGACCATTCTTAAATGGTCCAGGACGGACCATTTGAGTCCGACTTGAGAATTTGAATCGGCTTGAGAATGGTCCAAGACGGACCGAAACAGCGCCGTCCCTTCACCTTCTAGTGTGTGGTCTGGTCAACGTACTTCAGCCACGTTATTGTGACTCTTCTCCTGCACCTGTGCTTGTGTTCAAACACTTGAACGGTGAACAGCATCCGTATGTGTTGACGCAGTGAAAATATTTACCATTAGCAATATGTTCACTGAAACACAGGTATATCGGAAACATATTCTGGTCTGTCTTATCGAGGTCAACCCCAGACAAAGGTCAAACTACTGACCCTCCAAACTACAAACCCCATAAGAACTAAACCCCATAAGAACTATAACAACCCCATAACGTACGTACTCCGGAGTTAAATTAAAGCTACGAGAGTGAATGAAGCTAACTGTATACTGAGACTCTAATGGTCCGATGGAACACAACTTGCACCAATCACTCCCCAGACAGTGTACCCAACTACCCCCAGACAGTGTACCCAACTACCCCCAGACAGTGTACCCAACTACCCCCAGACAGTGTACCCAACCACCCCCAGACTGTGTACCCAACCACCCCCAGACAGTGTACCCAACCACCCCCAGACTGTGTACCCAACCACCCCCAGACTGTGTACCCAACTACCCCCAGACAGTGTACCCAACTACCCCCAGACAGTGTACCCAACTACCCCCAGACAGTGTACCCAACCACCCCCAGACTGTGTACCCAACCACCCCCAGACTGTGTACCCAACCACCCTAAAGAATGGTAATACGAGGAAATACAACGTAACATTCACAATTCCAACCCATAAAATAAAGAAAGTCATATCAAAATAAAATGGCGATCATGGCAGGCTATAGAAAGGCAGCACAGAGAATGACAAAGAGGTGTGTGAAGAACTCAACAAGAGGTTCCAGGAGGTCTTCACAATAGAACAAGGAGGAGTCACTGCGCTAGGAGAGGTGGCATTAAACCAGGCGGCCTTGGAAGGGTTCGAAATTACAAGAGATGAGATCAAGAGGCACCTGTTGGATCTGGACGTGAGAAATACTGTTGGCCCGGACGGAATCTTACCATGGGTATTGAAAGAGTGTGCAGGAGCGCTTTGCTTGCCACTCTCCATAGTGTATAGTAGGTCAATGGAAACAGGAGACCTACCAGAAATATGGAAAACGGCTAATGTAGTACCAATATGCAAAAAGGGTGCAGGCAAGAGGCACTGAATTACAGGCCAGTGTCCTTAACTTGTATACCATGCAAGGTGATGGAGAAGATCGTGAGAAAAAACCTAGTAACACATCTGTGGAACACACGTGGAAACTGAGTGCCCAAATGAGCCATAGAGACGTTAGAAAGAATTTTTTCAGTGTCAGAGTAGTAGACAAATAAAATGCATTAGGAAGTGATGTGGTGGAGGCTGACTCCATACACAGCTTCAAGTGTAGATATGATAAGAGCCCAGTAGGCTCAAGAATCTGTACAACAGTTGATTGACAGTTGACTGGCGGGACCAAAGAGCCAGAGCTCAACCCCCGCAAGCACAATTAGATAAGTACAATTAGGTAAGTACACACACACACACAGAGTTGTTCAAAACCCCATTTAAGTTTATTAAAGAAAAACAATGCAGGTTTCGAAAGACGCCTCAAAATGCACTGAGTCACCACAATATGCACTGAGCCGCCACAGTATGCACTGAGTCACCACAGTATGCACTGAGTCACCACAGTATGCACTGAGTCACCACAGTATGCACTGAGTCACCACAGTATGCACTGAATCACCACAGTATGCACTGAGCCGCCACAGTATGCACTGAGTCACCACAGTATGCACTGAGTCACCACAGTATGCACTGAGTCACCACAGTATGCACTGAGCCGCCACAGTATGCACTGAGCCGCCACAGTATGCACTGAGCCGCCACAGTATGCACTGAGTCACCACAGTATGCACTGAGTCACCACAGTATGCACTGAGTCACCACAGTATGCACTGAGCCGCCACAGTATGCACTGAGCCGCCACAGTATGCACTGAGCCGCCACAGTATGCACTGAGCCGCCACAGTATGCACTGAGCCGCCACAGTATGCACTGAGTCACCACAGTATGCACTGAGCCGCCACAGTATGCACTGAGCCGCCACAGTATGCACTGAGCCGCCACAGTATGCACTGAGCCGCCACAGTATGCACTGAGCCGCCACAGTATGCACTGAGCCGCCACAGTATGCACTGAGCCGCCACAGTATGCACTGAGCCGCCACAGTATGCACTGAGCCGCCACAGTATGCACTGAGCCGCCACAGTATGCACTGAGCCGCCACAGTATGCACTGAGCCGCCACAGTATGCACTGAGCCGCCACAGTATGCACTGAGTCACCACAGTATGCACTGAGCCGCCACAGTATGCACTGAGCCGCCACAGTATGCACTGAGCCGCTACAGTATGCACTGAGTCACCACAGTATGCACTGAGTCACCACAGTATGCACTGAGTCACCACAGTATGCACTGAGCCGCCACAGTATGCACTGAGCCGCCACAGTATGCACTGAGCCGCCACAGTATGCACTGAGCCGCCACAGTATGCACTGAGCCGCCACAGTATGCACTGAGCCGCCACAGAATGCACTAAACTACTTTAGAATGCACCAAGAAAGCTCAGAGGACACAGTCATTACAGAATGCACAGACTTTATAAAGTTTAAGGATGCATGAAGCCACCACAGAAATGCTCAGCGACCCTTAATGCTCATCTCCCGCGAATGCGCACAACCTTCTCGGAATGCGCACAACCTTCTCAGAATGCGCACAACCTTCTCAGAATGCGCACAACCTTCTCAGAATGCGCACAACCTTCTCGGAATGCGCACAACCTTCTCAGAATGCGCACAACCTTCTCGGAATGCGCACAACCTTCTCAGAATGCGCACAACCTTCTCGGAATGCGCACAACCTTCTCAGAATGCGCACAACCTTCTCAGAATGCGCACAACCTTCTCAGAATGCGCACAACCTTCTCAGAATGCGCACAACCTTCTCGGAATGCGCACAACCTTCTCAGAATGCGCACAACCTTCTCGGAATGCGCACAACCTTCTCGGAATGCGCACAACCTTCTCAGAATGCGCACAACCTTCTCAGAATGCGCACAACCTTCTCAGAATGCGCACAACCTTCTCGGAATGCGCACAACCTTCTCAGAATGTGCACAACCTTCTCAGAATGCGCAGAAGGACGCAAGAAACAACATGTTGTTTCGGTCATTACTTTCCTCCTTGGTGTGCCCCCTCCCCCCCCCCCTCTCCCTACCTCCCTCTCTCTCTCTCTCTCTCTCTCTCTCTCTCTCTCTCTCTCTCTCTCTCTCTCTCTCTCTCTCTCTCTCTCTCTCTCTCTTTCTACGCTATTCTTGGTTCCTTATTCTCTTGGTTCTTCACTCCATCGTTCGTTATATCTCTCTCTCTTATTCGGCGTTTTCTTCCTTCTAAAGGTTCTGGTAAAGCACGCCACGCTTCGCAGAGCAGCCCAGAAGCTCCTTTGTTAGTAATCAGTTGTGGCAGAACTGCATTTCAGGACCAGCTGGGCACTTCTTGAAGATTAGCTGCATTTCAAGATCAGCTGGGCACTTCTTGAAGATTAGCTGCATTTCAAGACCAGCTGGGCACTTCTTGAAGATTGGCTGCATTTCAAGATCAGCTGGGCACTTCTTGAAGATTAGCTGCATTTCAGGACCAGCTGGGCACTTCTTGAAGATTAGCTGCATTTCAGGACCAGCTGAGCACTTCTTGAAGATTAGCTGCATTTCAAGATCAGCTGGGCACTTCTTGAAGATTAGCTGCATTTCAAGATCAGCTGGGCACTTCTTGAAGATTAGCTGCATTTCAAGATCAGCTGGGCACTTCTTGAAGATTAGCTGCATTTCAAGACCAGCTGGGCACTTCTTGAAGATTAGCTGTATTTCAAGACCAGCTGGGCACTTCTTGAAGATTAGCTGCATTTCAAGACCAGCTGGGCACTTCTTGAAGATTAGCTGCATTTCAAGATCAGCTGGGCACTTCTTGAAGATTAGCTGCATTTCAAGACCAGCTGGGCACTTCTTGAAGATTAGCTGTATTTCAAGACCAGCTGGGCACTTCTTGAAGATTAGCTGCATTTCAAGACCAGCTGGGCACTTCTTGAAGATTAGCTGCATTTCAAGATCAGCTGGGCACTTCTTGAAGATTAGCTGCATTTCAAGATCAGCTGGGCACTTCTTGAAGATTAGCTGCATTTCAGGACCAGCTGAGCACTTCTTGAAGATTGGCTGCATTTCAAGATCAGCTGGGCACTTCTTGAAGATTGGCTGCATTTCAAGATCAGCTGAGCACTTCTTGAAGATTAGCTGCATATCAGGACCAGCTGAGCACTTCTTGAAGATTAGCTGCATTTCAAGACCAACTGGGCACTTTGAGAAGACCGGCCAGATCATACAATCTACGCATTTCACCCCTGACCTAGAACTGCGTACTTGCGTGGCGTGCAGGAGCCTCTGACGTTGCACATAAAGGCCTTGAGTACGGGTACGCTCCCCCAGTGATAGCAAAATGGAGCGGCCAACGAGAAGTCGAGATCTGTGAGGCAAGTTTCTTTAAAGAGCTTCGACAGGAAACACGCCGAGAAACATTAAGGATGGAACTCATGGTATTAGCTGACCACAAGATAGAAAGGCGGGGCTTGAGAGCTGCAGCTCCACCTTGTAAATACCTTTAGACGAGTACCTCTAGGTGAGGGCATCTACGTGGGCACTTGGGCACTACTAGGTGAGGATATACGCTCTCTCTCTCTCTCTCTCTCTCTCTCTCTCTCTCTCTCTCTCTCTCTCTCTCTCTCTCTCTCTCTCTCTCTCTCTCTCTCTCTCTCTCTCTCTCTCTTTCTATCTATATATATATTAGGGAGGGTGTGGGGAGGTCGGTGACAAGGTTTAGGAGGAATAAGGGGAAGTGGGAATAGCAAATCTATGATAAATTAGGGGGTGATGGATGGAAGAGGAGGAGAACGGGAGGGGAGGAGGTGTGGGGGGTCAGGAATCTATTTATGTTCACCGTTGGCTATATGTGTTGTTCAGTGTGTGTTGGGGACCCCCGCGGAGGCCCGGCACATAACTCTCCCCCCACACACTTGTTACTCTCCGCTCTAGTACTCCTGGGGGGTGGGGTGTTGGGGGGGGGGGAGACACTAGCGTGACCTGGTCAGGTCACCCGAGGAACTACAGCCTCGCTACACCAGTTTACACTTTACACTTGAGTCACATTTTATGAAATCCTTCTCGGATGAACTGGAACCTCCCCAAAAATACTTTTCTTATATTGTGCTGGTGATTACGCTCGGGTAGTGGGGTCAAGGTAATGGGTAGTTGACACAGGACAAGTTAATTAAAACCCAATGGTATCAGCATGAATGTTGAGTTACTGTGTATTCAGGACGTCTACCTGTTGTTACTATTGATTCCACCAGATGCATGCCTGCCTGCCTGCCTGCCTGCCTGCCTGCCTGCCTGCCTGCCTCTGTTCCAGCTGCCACCCTGCCTACCTGCCTGCCTGTCTGCCTGCCTGCCTGCCTGCCTGCCTGCCTGCCTCTGTTCCAGCTGCCACCCTGCCTACCTGCCTGCCTGTCTGCCTGCCTGCCTGCCTGCCTGCCTGCCTGCCTCTGTTCCAGCTGCCACCCTGCCTACCTGCCTGTCTGTCTGCCTGCCTCTGCTCCAGCTGCCACCCTGTCTGCCTTTGCTGCAACTGCCTGCCTGTCTGCCTCTGCTCCAGTTGCCTGCATCTGAACTATCTGTTGCCCCGCCTGCTTTCCTCTGCTCCAGCTGGCTGTCTGAATAACTGCTCGCACGGGGACTCACTCTCACTGTTCACTGCACGGAGTTGGGTTTGTTTCCAAGACGGTTTGGTGAGGGGTGAGGCGAGAGGGTGAGAGAGAGAGAGAGAAGTACCACCTGCCTCAGAGGCAGCTGGTGGAGTCAACACATGGGTGAGGTGATGCCAGCTGGTCCCCGCCCGCCCGGCACTAGCACAATACTCCACTAAACTGACCGGCGCTGGTGTCGACGACCGCCGCCACCACCTCGGCTAGCAGCAGCAGCAGCAGGAGCGGCAGCAGTGTGGCAGCGCCCGAAGACCACCACACTGGAGCACCTCTTCACTACCACCAGAACTCCGCCGCTTCCACCATCACCGCCTCCTCCACCCACACGCCGCCCCGCGCACGCTCCACCACTCAGGTCGATTCCAGCAGCGGGCCCCAGCACCCAGGCACCAGCTTGCTTTGTGTTGCTTGCACGGCCCCACGCACAGCCGGCTCCATGCACGCCAGCCGCGGCTGCGGGTCCGGATTCTCTGAGGCCGCTTGATGTCCAGCGCTTGGAAAACCCCCACACACACACTCAGGCCCTCAGCCTGGCCTAAATTATTGATCTATTGTTCACACAGACGGCTGTAGTTAGTGCCACACTCTCAACAAGCGTATGGCACTCTGCTCGTAACCTTCACCTGCGTCATAAGCTCGTTAACAGCTAAAGAGCAAGAACAGCAGCAGCAGCAGCAGCAAGAGATTTAAACAGCGTACGAAAATCGATGGAGAAAGGCGCTCATCCAAGGGACTCAAGCTGGCAGCGTGGCGGCCCTGTATTAGGTCACTCAAGCACCAACCCACAGGAAACTACCCATCCAAACCACTAACAACCTACCCACCCAATCACCCCCCAATTAACCACCAAGAAATCACCCGCCTCAACCACCACCCCAGCCAACCACCACCCGCCTCAATCACCACCCCAGTTAACCACCACCCGCCTCAACCACCACCCGCCTCAACCACCACCCCAGCCAACCACCACCCGCCTCAACCACCACCCGCCTCAACCACCACCCCAGCCAACCACCACCCCAGGAAATTATGCCTAAGCACTACGTGCTGACCCCCAGCCACCGTCCCGACAAGGCACCCACCATGCTGGTGACCCCAGCAGAGCGACAGCGGCAATACAATGCTAACCACACACATAAAATAACTCCGTTAGCCGACAGGAAGCTTTAAGGGCTCTGTGAGCTTGTCCTTCAGCGCCGCTGGACAGGTTAAGGGCAAGGACATGTAAGAGGGAGGGTGGGCAAGCAAGAGGGAGGGTGGGCAAGCAAGAGGGAGGGTGGGCAAGCAAGAGGGAGGGTGGGTAAGCAAGAGGGAGGATGGGCAAGCAAGAGGGAGGGTGGGCAAGCAAGAGGGAGGGTGGGCAAGCAAGAGAGAGAGTGGGCAAGCAAGAGGGAGGGTGGGCAAGCAAAAGGGAGGGTGGGCAAGCAAGAGAGTGGGTGGGCAAGCAAAAGGGAGGGTGGGCAAGCAAAAGGGAGGGTGGGCAAGCAAAAGGGAGGGTGGGCAAGCAAGAGAGTGGGTGGGCAAGCAAAAGGGAGGGTGGGCAAGCAAAAGGGAGGGTGGGCAACAAGAGAGTGGGTGGGCAAGCAAAAGAGAGTGTGGGCGTGCAAGCAGGAGTGTTAAATTGATCTCCAGAGAAAAAGGTTCATAGAGTGACTAGGATTTTGTAGACGGGCAGTCGTGATGAAGGCCCTAGGACACTGGGCGGTGCTTGTGTACCTCACTCTCTAAGGTTCGAGTCCTTCACAGGGGGAAGAGTTCTTCGTGCTACAATTAACTTGTGTGGTTTATGCAAATGTGTCGAATGTATATATATATATATATATATATATATATATATATATATATATATATATATATATATATATATATATATATATATATATATATATATATGCGAACAAGCCTGAATGGTCCCCAGGACTATATGCGACTGAAAACTCACACCCCAGAAGTCATATATATATATAGTCATATATATATATATATATATATATATATATATATATATATATATATATATATATATATATATATATATATATATAATATACGCAGGATGTTATATTGATATCATCATGTTTAGCTACAGCACAGGAAAAAGGAATGAATGAAGCAGGCGTGAAGGCAGGGAATGGAATGCAGGCAGAAAGCAGACTTCCTTTTTTCCCTACATCTCTTAAGTGGCCTAGAGATGTAGGGAAAAAGGGAGAAGATGGTGTTGTGTGGGTGGTGTCGGGCTGGCGGATAGGGTAGATAGGATTGGAGGATAGGGTAGATAGGATTGGAGGATAGGGTAGGTAGGATTGGAGGATAGGGTAGATAGGATTGGAGGATAGGGTAGATAGGATTGGAGGATAGGGTAAATAGGCTTGGAGGATAGGGTAGATAGGATTGGAGGATAGGGTAGATAGGCTTGGAGGATAGGGTAGATAGGCTTGGAGGATAGGGTAGATAGGATTGGAGGATAGGGTAGATAGGATTGAAGGATAGGGTAGATAGGATTGGAGGATAGGGTAGATAGGATTGACGATGTAGTATGTCTGACTAGGCCGAATAGGTGCGGGGAGGAAGGGGGGGGGGGGGGCTCAAAAGTTTACGCAAGCACCGGGCGCTTAAAAACACGCTGATGAAATACAAACATTTGTGGTAGTGAGGAGGAGAGCCTGGCCTCTGGTGCCCCGGGCAGCCCGCGGGCAGGGGGCCAGGGCAGTGAGAAATAGTAAGGTTGGGCTTAGGGTATCGGGCGCCGCCTCATCCTCCTCCTCCTCCTTCTCCCTCGCCGCTTATACCAACTTTGAGGTACTGGTTATATATCGTCTTCCTAGTTATAGGAAGACAGCACACACACACACACACACACACACACACACACACACACACACACACACGCACGCACGCACGCACGCACACACACGCGCGCGCGCGCGCACACACACACACACACACACACACACACACACACACACACACACATACACACACACACACACACACACACACACACACACACACACACACACACACACACCTGCAGCATACCAGGAGAGGGTTGAGGGAGTTCTTCTACTCCCCGAGCAACACAACAAATATTACAGTCACTATTGGGAAAGCAACACATCCACAGGTCGCAACACGCAGCATAAACAGGTGACAGGTAATCCACAGGTAATTGAACTCGGCCCCATCTCTCAACACTAACAATATGTTGAAGGCACTCAGGAAAAAAATATTAGCATACCTAGAGAGGGTCTCGGAAGTCCATCTACTCCCCGAGCCCGGCCAGGATCTGGGAAACCTTAACCTAATCAGTTGGACAAAGGTAAACTTCGTCTCCCAATCACTGTGGAAAAAAGCTAGGTTTACTGGTCACGCTGTTAAGAAACAGAGTTCACACACAGTCAGGAAAAATTGCCATCACTGCATCCCCTACTAACTCCCAGCCATCACTATCTACTATCTACTAACTCTACTATCACTATCACTATCACTATACACTATCTACTAACTCCCAGCCATCACTGCAGGCTGGTCACAAGCTGACTTAGACTTATTTAAAAAGCAGAGAGAGGAGAAGGCGGGGGTGGGAGGGAGGGAGGATGGTCTGAGGGATAGGGATTGGAGGAGAAAAGGAAGGAAGGAAGGAGTAGGAGAGGATTCAAGAGAGGATCAGACACACTGATCAATACACTGTGAACTGAAGTCGAATCACAGGTGTGGAGAGGTCAATTAAAGAGAGATTATACGTTAAGGTTAGAATAGCTTTCAGGGAGAGGTTGTGACAGAGGTCAAGAGGTCATCCGAGGTGAGGAGACGTTGAGAGCCTCAAGTGCCACTTGGCAAGTCAAGGTGAGGTGAACTTGAGTCACTAGGGGACCATACGAGGTCAAACCACTAGAGATTGAAGCCAGAGGCCGAGGAGTTGAGAAGTCAACAGAAGCGGCCATAGGTCAAGAGGTCAAGAGACGCGGGCAGAGGTCAAGGGAGACCATGAGAGGGCAGACCACCGCGTCTCCTGCGGCCTTATCATCATACACAACATGATAGCCCCAAGTCTGTGACCATAAACATGGCCTCCCACCTCCAAGTCCGGTAACTTCCCCAACAGTAAAAGCTGCCCTGAGGGTTGGCGAGAGGCGCCACTGTCGCCGTGAGTGGCAGCAGGACGGCAGGCCGCAGGCCGCAGGATGGCAGGCCGCAGGACGACAGGCCGCAGGATGGCAGGCCGCAGGATGACAGGCCGCAGGATGGCAGGCCGCAGGATGGCAGGCCGCAGGATGGCAGGCCGCAGGATGGCAGGCCGCAGGATGGCAGACCGCAGGACGGCAGGCCGCAGGACGACAGGCAGCAGAAGTAACATGTGCTGCAAGTGGCAGTAGCAGCAGTAGCAGCAGAAGCAGGCAGGAACAACGCCACAAGCAGGAATGAGACTAACAAGAGCCTCTTCACCATAGCCAGTACAAGAGCAGCCCACACCAGCTACTTAGCGTTTCAACCCGTTACCACAGTAAAATAGGCTCCACTACTACCACCACCTCCACCCACAACACCCAAACGTTTCGACCATCGAGCGTCAACCACAACCACCAGTAGCAGAACAACCTCCTCTCCAGGTCACCACCTCTAGAACAACCAAAATAACAACCTTCACCTCCTCGAGGTCCCCACCACCACCACCACAGCGATGGTGGTAGTGGGGACTTGGAGGGGGGGGATGCTGGGGTCTTGGTGTGGTAAGGGTGGCACAGAGAGGGGGTGGGGGGCTGCTGGTGGTGGTGGTGGTGGTGCTGGTGGTGGATCTATTCAACTCAAGGCGGAGGTATTGATTTTTCCCGACCCCCCTCAAACGCGGGAGCGCAGCCCCCTGACCTACTTCTGCCTTCCTCTCTCCCACGATAACTCCCTCTTGGCGTAGGGGGGGTTGGGGGGTGGGGGTTGACCTTCTGTGGGAATTAGAGGCTAAAGGGACAATGACCCCTAACCCGTATATATATAGGGAGTACGAAATGGGGCGGCTGACCTATGACTGGGGGATGTCCGGGTTTTTGGTACTAATAGTGATAACAGGGAGAGACTGTGTGTGGAAATGGGGAAGCGGAGCAGATATTGATTACTATAGAGGTAGTGGTGTAAAGGGGTGGGGGGTGGGGGGGGGCGTGGGTCATGTGTAGGTATTTACATTTCTAACCTTAATACACACGCTTATGTGTGTACTCACCTAATTGTGCTCGGAGGGGTTGAGTTTCTGCTCTTTGGTCCCGCCTCTCAAATTGTCAGTCAACCGGTGTACATGTTCCGGAGCCTCTGAGCTCAGGATATATATATATATATGATATCAGAAACAGGATAGGTCCAAGGACTGAACCCTGTGTGTGTTTGTGGTTTATTTAACAGTTTGCAGGGCCGAACTTCAGCTCCTGAGCCTCGCCCCTTCACCTGTCAGTCGTCTATTGTAATAACTTCCACTTCTTTATTGAAATATTTCTTGTCAGATCTACTTCCAGAACAATGATGGAACCTCTGTTTCACCAGATGGTGGTCACACTTTGCTTCCTCTTCTGTTCCCTTCCACACGCTTCCCCTCTCCCCCCCCCCTGCACTGACGAAGTGCTTGCTGGCTCCAGTACACCTCTCGACGCTCCAGTATCCCTTCCGACGCTCCAGTACCCCTTCCGACGCTCCAGTATCCGTTCCGACGCTCCAGTACACCTCTCGACGCTCCAGTATCCGTTCCGACGCTCCAGTACACCTCCCGACGCTCCAGTACACCTCTCGACGCTCCAGTATCCGTTCCGACGCTCCAGTACACCTCCCGACGCTCCAGTACACCTCTCGACGCTCCAGTATCCCTCCCGACGCTCCAGTACACCTCTCGACGCTCCAGTACCCCTCCCGACGCTCCAGTACACCTCCCGACGCTCCAGTACACCTCTCGACGCTCCAGTACCCCTCCCGACGCTCCAGTACACCTCCCGACGCTCCAGTACACCTCTCGACGCTCCAGTACCCCTTCCGACGCTCCAGTACACCTCTCGACGCTCCAGTACCCCTTCCGACGCTCCAGTACACCTCCCGACGCTCCAGTACACCTCCCGACGCTCCAGTACACCTCCCGACGCTCCAGTACACCTCCCGACGCTCCAGTACACCTCCCGACGCTCCAGTACACCTCCCGACGCTCCAGTACACCTTCTCAACTCTGGTCCTGGTTCACACCTCTTGTTTACCTGTGTCGCAGTCTGCCAGTACGACACATATTTCTATACGATACAGACGGATACTTCTACCTTCTTCAACACAGATAATACGATACAGACGGATACTTCTACCTTCTTCAACACAGATAATACGATACAGACGGATACTTCTACCTTCTTCAACACAGATAATACGATACAGACGGAT
>NC_091205.1:16545652-16673309 GCF_040958095.1 Procambarus clarkii
CCTCTAACATCACCAACGCGCTAGAAGACAGAAGAGCCCGGGGAGACATGATTACAACATGCAAAATTCTGAGAGGAATTGACAAGGATGGATTATTTAACACTGGTGGCACACGAACAAGGGGACACAGGTGGAAACTGAGTACCCAAATGAGCCACAGAAACATTAGAAAGAACTTTTTCAGAGTCAGAGTAGTTAGTAAATGGAATGCACTAGGAAGTGATGTGGTGGAGGCTGACTCCATACACAGTTTCAATTGTAGATATGATAGAGTCCAGTAGGCTCAGTAATTTGTATATCAGTAGATTGACTGTTGAGAGGCGGGACCATAGAGCCGAAGCTCAACCCCCCGCAAGCACAACTAGGTGAGGTGAGTACCTGTTCTTGCCTCCCACAACCGGTTCCTTGCCTCCCACAACCGGTTCCTTGCCTCCCACAACCCGTTCCTTGCCTCCCACAACCCGTTCCTTGCCTCCCACAACCGGTTCCTTGCCTCCCACAACCAGTTCCTTGCCTCCCACAACCCGTTCCTTGCCTCCCACAACCGGTTCCTTGCCTCCCACAACCCGTTCCTTGCCTCCCACAACCGGTTCCTTGCCTCCCACAACCGGTTCCTTGCCTCCCACAACCCGTTCCTTGCCTCCCACAACCGGTTCCTTGCCTCCCACAACCGGTTCCTTGCCTCCCACAACCGGTTCCTTGCCTCCCACAACCGGTTCCTTGCCTCCCACAACCGGTTCCTTGCCTCCCACAACCCGTTCCTTGCCTCCCACAACCCGTTCCTTGCCTCCCACAACCCGTTCCTTGCCTCCACACTGACAAAGGTTGTCTACAGCTGTCAAAAACATACATTCAAAACTCCAGACTCTGTCACTGGCTCCGAACCCTGAGCCTGAAATACTTTTTGGTTGTATTGACCAGAGAGCCAGAGTTTATTAACCCATATTTACTTCTCCTCCAAACATTTTACCCGGGCGAGACCTGGTTCTCTCTCTAGAGTTGTTAGGCGTGATGGTATGACAGATTGATGCGACCGTAACGCAGCATCACGAGTCTCTGTAGACCTTGTTGGACCACCACAAGGAGGTTGTCCCTTTCTTCATTAGCACGGCGGAGCTGTTTATTATTTTATGAGACCTGTGTTGTTAGTCCCATACGACCTAGTGTACACCAGGGGGCTTCTTCCTTCTCTTATAATCTTCCCCCCTTCTCGTTATCTTCCTCTAGATAACGTCCTTCTGTCGCAATGTTGCTCGTCTCGCTATCTTCCTCTTGCTATCACGAACCATTTTCAATGATAAATCGAAAGTGTGGACGGATAAACTATCCTTTAAAATACTTGTTTACCTCTAAATGTAATTCAGTAGTTAAGGGTAACGATTTAGGATAAATAGTTATATAAAAAAGGCTAAAAAAATAAATAGTACAATACAGTGGAACAGAAAATGTATATTGGTAATTTTTGAGATGTTTATTTTAGGCAAATAGAAACATTTCTATTGATTTTAAGCTTTAAAAGGCTTGTTTGTTTTCAAGTCGGAATTTATCACCTGAGGGTTCAAGGGGTTAGTATTTATTTCCGGAAAATATACACCTCTACAATATAAGGGGGGCCTCGTAGCCTGGTGGATAGCGCGCAGGACTCGTAATTCTGTGGCGCGGGTTCGATTCCCGCACGAGGCAGAAACAAATGGGCAAAGTTTCTTTCACCCTGAATGCCCCTGTTACCTAGCAGTAAATAGGTACCTGGGAGTTAGTCAGCTGTCACGGGCTGCTTCCTGGGGGTGGAGGCCTGGTCGAGGACCGGGCCGCGGGGACACTAAAAGCCCCGAAATCATCTCAAGATAACGTCAAGATAACCTCTGTGTATAGGGTAATACCGGCGTATATATATATATATATACCAGCGTATATATACACTAGTATATACCGGCATATATGCCAGTATTATAAGGAAGGGAGAGGACCTCCTAGCTAGGCTAGCAAGACTAGGCTAGGATAGGCTCCTAGCTAGCTAGGCTAGGAGGACTAGGCTAGGATAGGCTCCTAGCTAGCTAGGCTAGGAGGACTAGGCTAGGATAGGCTCCTAGCTAGCTAGGCTAGGAGGACTAGGCTAGGATAGGCTCGTAGCTAGCTAGGCTAGGAGGACGGAGTGAAGGAACGGGGCCCATCTTAAACCATATCAGGGATAGAACACCTATCCCACAAGAAGCGAAACTGTCGCTCTGTCCACCGGTGCAACAGTGGACGAAATTGGCAGTAAGGCATAGTAGGTAGTTACGAATAGGGGGGAAGAGAGACGGTGGATATTTACGAATGCTGAACAAGGAAGACTGGAAATAGGCGTGGTAATAGGAGAGATGGAAGAAGAAGATTACTGTAAGTGTCTGTGTGGATGAGTTTAGCAGCAACAGATAAGAATAGAAGCAGTGGACAAGAATAGTGATAACGGATAAGAATAGCAACAGCAGGTAATACAAGGAACATCGGATAAGAATAGCAACAGCGAGTAAGAATATCCACAACGGATAAGAATATCCACAACGGATAAGAATATCCACAACGGATAAGAATATCCACAACGGATAAGAATATCCACAACGGACAAGAATATCCACAACGGATAAGAATATCCACAACGGACAAGAATATCCACAACGGATAAGAATATCCACAACGGACAAGAATGTCCACAACGGACAAGAATATCCACAACGGATAAGAATATCCACAACGGATAAGAATATTCACAACGGATAAGAATATCCACAACGGATAAGAATATCCACAACGGATAAGAATATCCACAACGGATAAGAATATCCACACCGGATAAGAATATCCACAACGGATAAGAATATCCACAACGGATAAGAATATCCACAACGGATAAGAATATCCACAACGGATAAGAATATCCACACCGGATAAGAATATCCACACCAAACAACAATTAAAGCAACGAAGGGAAACAAGAACAAACAAGAACACTGTCCATCTATTTCCAAATCAAGGGTAAACAACTCTGTATACCAGGCTTGTGGGACCATAGTTTACCAGTGATAAGATCACTAAGACAACCCCGCCAGTATACAAGAGTACCATACATAGTGAGTATACATCATACATAGTGAGTATACACCATACATAGTGAGTATACATCATACGTAGTGAGTATACACCAAACATAGTGAGTATACACCATCCATAGTGAGTATACACCATACATAATGAGTATACACCATACACAACCAGTATCCACCATACAGAACCAGTATACACCATACAGAACCAGTATACACCATACATAACCAGTATACACCATACAGAACCAGTATACACCATACAGAACCAGTATATATCATACATAACCAGTATACACCATACATAACCAGTATACACCATACAGAACCAGTATACATCATACATAACCAGTATACACCATACAGAACCAGTATACACCATACAGAACCAGTATACACCATACAGAACCAGTATATATCATACATAACCAGTATACACCATACATAACCAGTATACACCATACAGAACCAGTATACATCATACATAACCAGTATACACCATACAGAACCAGTATACACCATACAGAACCAGTATACACCATACATAACCAGTATACACCATACAGAACCAGTATACATCATACAGAACCAGTATACACCATACAGAACCAGTATACACCATACAGAACCAGTATACATCATACATAACCAGTATACATCATACAGAACCAGTATACACCATACATAACCAGTATACACCATACAGAACCAGTATACACCATACATAACCAGTATACACCATACAGAACCAGTATACACCATACATAACCAGTATACACCATACATAACCAGTATACACCATACAGAACCAGTATACACCATACATAACCAGTATACACCATACATAACCAGTATACACCATACATAACCAGTATACACCATACATAACCAGTATACACCATACAGAACCAGTATACATCATACATAACCAGTATACATCATACAAAACCAGTATACACCATACATAACCAGTATACACCATACAAAACCAGTATACATCATACAAAACCAGTATACATCATACATAACCAGTATACATCATACAGAACCAGTATACACCATACATAACCAGTATACACCATACAAAACCAGTATACATCATACATAACCAGTATACACCATACAAAACCAGTATACATCATACATAACCAGTATACACCATACAAAACCAGTATACATCATACATAACCAGTATACATCATACAGAACCAGTATACACCATACATAACCAGTATACACCATACAAAACCAGTATACACCATACATAACCAGTATACACCATACAAAACCAGTATACATCATACATAACCAGTATACACCATACAAAACCAGTATACATCATACATAACCAGTATACATCATACAGAACCAGTATACACCATACATAACCAGTATACACCATACAAAACCAGTATACATCATACATAACCAGTATACATCATACATAACCAGTATACACCATACAGAACCAGTATACACCATACATAACCAGTATACACCATACAAAACCAGTATACACCATACATAACCAGTATACACCATACAAAACCAGTATACATCATACATAACCAGTATACACCATACAAAACCAGTATACATCATACATAACCAGTATACATCATACAGAACCAGTATACACCATACATAACCAGTATACACCATACAAAACCAGTATACATCATACATAACCAGTATACATCATACATAACCAGTATACACCATACATAACCAGTATACACCATACAGAACCAGTATACACCATACAGAACCAGTATACACCATACACAACCAGTATACATCATACATAACCAGTATACACCATACAGAACCAGTATACATCATACATAACCAGTATACACCATACATAACCAGTATACACCATACAGAACCAGTATACACCATACAAAACCAGTATACATCATACATAACCAGTATACATCATACATAACCAGTATACACCATACAGAACCAGTATACATCATACATAACCAGTATACACCATACATAACCAGTATACACCATACATAACCAGTATACACCATACACAACCAGTATACACCATACAGAACCAGTATACATCATACACAACCAGTATACATCATACATAACCAGTATACACCATACATAACCAGTATACACCATACACAACCAGTATACACCATACACAACCAGTATACACCATACAGAACCAGTATACATCATACACAACCAGTATACATCATACATAACCAGTATACACCATACATAACCAGTATACACCATACATAACCAGTATACACCATACACAACCAGTATACACCATACAGAACCAGTATACATCATACACAACCAGTATACACCATACAGAACCAGTATACACCATACATAACCAGTATACACCATACATAACCAGTATACACCATACATAACCAGTATACACCATACACAACCAGTATACACCATACAGAACCAGTATACACCATACACAACCAGTATACACCATACAGAACCAGTATACATCATACATAACCAGTATACATCATACATAACCAGTATACACCATACATAACCAGTATACACCATACATAACCAGTATACACCATACACAACCAGTATACACCATACAGAACCAGTATACACCATACACAACCAGTATACACCATACAGAACCAGTATACATCATACACAACCAGTATACATCATACATAACCAGTATACACCATACATAACCAGTATACACCATACATAACCAGTATACACCATACACAACCAGTATACACCATACAGAACCAGTATACACCATACACAACCAGTATACACCATACAGAACCAGTATACACCATACACAACCAGTATACACCATACAGAACCAGTATACATCATACACAACCAGTATACACCATACAGAACCAGTATACACCATACAGAACCAGTATACACCATACATAACCAGTATACACCATACAGAACCAGTATACACCATACAGAACCAGTATACACCATACAGAACCAGTATACACCATACAGAACCAGTATACACCATACATAACCAGTATACATCATACATAACCAGTATACACCATACAGAACCAGTATACACCATACATAACCAGTATACACCATACATAACCAGTATACATCATACACAACCAGTATACACCATACAGAACCAGTATACATCATACACAACCAGTATACATCATACATAACCAGTATACACCATACATAACCAGTATACACCATACATAACCAGTATACACCATACACAACCAGTATACACCATACAGAACCAGTATACACCATACACAACCAGTATACACCATACAGAACCAGTATACACCATACACAACCAGTATACACCATACAGAACCAGTATACATCATACACAACCAGTATACACCATACAGAACCAGTATACACCATACAGAACCAGTATACACCATACATAACCAGTATACACCATACAGAACCAGTATACACCATACATAACCAGTATACACCATACATAACCAGTATACACCATACATAACCAGTATACACCATACATAACCAGTATACACCATACAGAACCAGTATACATCATACATAACCAGTATACATCATACAAAACCAGTATACACCATACATAACCAGTATACACCATACAAAACCAGTATACATCATACAAAACCAGTATACATCATACATAACCAGTATACATCATACAGAACCAGTATACACCATACATAACCAGTATACACCATACAAAACCAGTATACATCATACATAACCAGTATACACCATACAAAACCAGTATACATCATACATAACCAGTATACACCATACAAAACCAGTATACATCATACATAACCAGTATACATCATACAGAACCAGTATACACCATACATAACCAGTATACACCATACAAAACCAGTATACACCATACATAACCAGTATACACCATACAAAACCAGTATACATCATACATAACCAGTATACACCATACAAAACCAGTATACATCATACATAACCAGTATACATCATACAGAACCAGTATACACCATACATAACCAGTATACACCATACAAAACCAGTATACATCATACATAACCAGTATACATCATACATAACCAGTATAACACCATACAGAACCAGTATACACCATACATAACCAGTATACACCATACAAAACCAGTATACACCATACATAACCAGTATACACCATACAAAACCAGTATACATCATACATAACCAGTATACACCATACAAAACCAGTATACATCATACATAACCAGTATACATCATACAGAACCAGTATACACCATACATAACCAGTATACACCATACAAAACCAGTATACATCATACATAACCAGTATACATCATACATAACCAGTATACACCATACATAACCAGTATACACCATACAGAACCAGTATACACCATACAGAACCAGTATACACCATACACAACCAGTATACATCATACATAACCAGTATACACCATACAGAACCAGTATACATCATACATAACCAGTATACACCATACATAACCAGTATACACCATACAGAACCAGTATACACCATACAAAACCAGTATACATCATACATAACCAGTATACATCATACATAACCAGTATACACCATACAGAACCAGTATACATCATACATAACCAGTATACACCATACATAACCAGTATACACCATACATAACCAGTATACACCATACACAACCAGTATACACCATACAGAACCAGTATACATCATACACAACCAGTATACATCATACATAACCAGTATACACCATACATAACCAGTATACACCATACACAACCAGTATACACCATACACAACCAGTATACACCATACAGAACCAGTATACATCATACACAACCAGTATACATCATACATAACCAGTATACACCATACATAACCAGTATACACCATACATAACCAGTATACACCATACACAACCAGTATACACCATACAGAACCAGTATACATCATACACAACCAGTATACACCATACAGAACCAGTATACACCATACATAACCAGTATACACCATACATAACCAGTATACACCATACATAACCAGTATACACCATACACAACCAGTATACACCATACAGAACCAGTATACACCATACACAACCAGTATACACCATACAGAACCAGTATACATCATACATAACCAGTATACATCATACATAACCAGTATACACCATACATAACCAGTATACACCATACATAACCAGTATACACCATACACAACCAGTATACACCATACAGAACCAGTATACACCATACACAACCAGTATACACCATACAGAACCAGTATACATCATACACAACCAGTATACATCATACATAACCAGTATACACCATACATAACCAGTATACACCATACATAACCAGTATACACCATACACAACCAGTATACACCATACAGAACCAGTATACACCATACACAACCAGTATACACCATACAGAACCAGTATACACCATACACAACCAGTATACACCATACAGAACCAGTATACATCATACACAACCAGTATACACCATACAGAACCAGTATACACCATACAGAACCAGTATACACCATACATAACCAGTATACACCATACAGAACCAGTATACACCATACAGAACCAGTATACACCATACAGAACCAGTATACACCATACAGAACCAGTATACACCATACATAACCAGTATACATCATACATAACCAGTATACACCATACAGAACCAGTATACACCATACATAACCAGTATACACCATACATAACCAGTATACATCATACACAACCAGTATACACCATACAGAACCAGTATACATCATACACAACCAGTATACATCATACATAACCAGTATACACCATACATAACCAGTATACACCATACATAACCAGTATACACCATACACAACCAGTATACACCATACAGAACCAGTATACACCATACACAACCAGTATACACCATACAGAACCAGTATACACCATACACAACCAGTATACACCATACAGAACCAGTATACATCATACACAACCAGTATACACCATACAGAACCAGTATACACCATACAGAACCAGTATACACCATACATAACCAGTATACACCATACAGAACCAGTATACACCATACATAACCAGTATACACCATACATAACCAGTATACACCATACAGAACCAGTATACACCATACATAACCAGTATACACCATACAGAACCAGTATACATCATACATAACCAGTATACACCATACATAACCAGTATACACCATACATAACCAGTATACACCATACATAACCAGTATACATCATACACAACCAGTATACACCATACAGAACCAGTATACACCATACAGAACCAGTATACACCATACATAACCAGTATACACCATACAGAACCAGTATACACCATACAGAACCAGTATACACCATACATAACCAGTATACACCATACATAACCAGTATACACCATACAGAACCAGTATACACCATACAGAACCAGTATACACCATACAGAACCAGTATACACCATACATAACCAGTATACACCATACAGAACCAGTATACATCATACATAACCAGTATACACCATACAGAACCAGTATACATCATACATAACCAGTATACACCATACAGAACCAGTATACATCATACAGAACCAGTATACACCATACATAACCAGTATACACCATACAGAACCAGTATACATCATACAGAACCAGTATACACCATACAGAACCAGTATACATCATACATAACCAGTATACACCATACAGAACCAGTATACATCATACAGAACCAGTATACATCATACAGAACCAGTATACACCATACAGAACCAGTATACACCATACAGAACCAGTATACACCATACATAACCAGTATACACCATACAGAACCAGTATACACCATACAGAACCAGTATACACCATACATAACCAGTATACACCATACAGAACCAGTATACATCATACATAACCAGTATACACCATACAGAACCAGTATACACCATACAGAACCAGTATACACCATACATAACCAGTATACACCATACAGAACCAGTATACACCATACAGAACCAGTATACATCATACATAACCAGTATACACCATACATAACCAGTATACACCATACAGAACCAGTATACACCATACAGAACCAGTATACACCATACAGAACCAGTATACACCATACAGAACCAGTATACACCATACAGAACCAGTATCCACCATACAGAACCAGTATACACCATACAGAACCAGTATACACCATACATAACCAGTATACACCATACATAACCAGTATACACCATACAGAACCAGTATACACCATACAGAACCAGTATACACCATACAGAACCAGTATACACCATACAGAACCAGTATACACCATACAGAACCAGTATCCACCATACAGAACCAGTATACACCATACAGAACCAGTATACACCATACATAACCAGTATACACCATACATAACCAGTATACACCATACAGAACCAGTATACACCATACAGAACCAGTATACACCATACAGAACCAGTATACACCATACATAACCAGTATACACCATACATAACCAGTATACACCATACAGAACCAGTATACACCATACAGAACCAGTATACACCATACATAACCAGTATACACCATACATAACCAGTATACACCATACATAACCAGTATACACCATACAGAACCAGTATACACCATACAGAACCAGTATACATCATACACAACCAGTATACACCATACAGAACCAGTATACACCAGTATACATCATACAGAACCAGTATACACCATACATAACCAGTATACACCATACAGAACCAGTATATATCATACATAACCAGTATACACCATACATAACCAGTATACACCATACAGAACCAGTATATATCATACATAACCAGTATACACCATACATAACCAGTATACACCATACAGAACGAGCACATCATGCGGGAAAGTGTATTCAAATGTCAAGCAGAAAATAAAATAGGAATTATGACTGACAGGCAGGAGGCGTCGTTCAGGTCATCAGCTGTGTTTGTTTACTTGACGCGGGGGCCATATTGGATCACCCCCCCCCTTGTCCCCTCCCCACCTGCCCCTCTTCCCTACCCTCCCCCCCTTTCCTCTATTCCTCATACCCCTATTACCCATAACCCCATCCCTCGGAACCCCACTTTCTCCCCTCTCTCTCAGGCATAATATTCCTCGAGTATTTTCCCCTCCCCTCCCCCCCCCCACACACACAACCTTTCTCCCCCTCTCCCCCTCCCCACCCCCACCCAAAGATCTCCCCCCCTCCCCAAGGGCCTCGTGGAACAAGTGCCTCGTGTTCCGCATGAACTTGAGTGGTAATTATGGTTAATGACTTACACAATAACAATCATACTAGACCCTCAACCCCCCCCCCCACACACACAGGAAGCGGTGCGTAGCAGGTGTCTAATTACCAGGTACCTATTTACTGCTAGGTGAACAGGTGGTATCATGGTTATATCTTGAGGTTATCTTGAGATGATTTCGGGGCTTTAGTGTCCCCGCGGCCCGGTCCTCGACCAGGCCTCCACCCCCAGGAAGCAGCCCGTGACAGCTGACTAACACCCAGGTACCTATTTTACTGCTAGGTAACAGGGGCATAGGGTGAAAGAAACGCTGCCCATTGTTTCTCGCCGGCGCCCGGGATTGAACCCGGGACCACAGGATCACAAGTCCAGCGTGCTGTCCGCTCGGCAGACCGGCTCCTGGTGTGTGTGAGGGGGTGGGGGGGGGGAGAGACCACTCCGACAGCGTCAAGAGTTAATTTTAAAACTCGTGGCAACTTGACACATGTAATCACACTTTAGAGTGCCCCGCAACACTTCATGTAGTGTGTCCCCGCCACACTTACTGCCGTGTGCACATGTGACGTCATTAGTTATACTGGAACTTGGTTATTGTATAATTATACATGATTTAAACACGTCAGGTTAGCTTAACAGGAGGTTTGAAGCATGAACAGAAAACGGGGCCACGTTAAGTATAACTAAACTATAACCTTGAGATTACCTTGAGGTGCTTCCGGGGCTTAGCGTCCCCGCGGCCCGGTCGTCGACCAGGCCTCCTGGTTGCCGGACTGATCAACCAGGCTGTTGGACGCCGCTGCTCGCAGCCTGACGTATGAGTCATAGCCTGGTTGATCAGGTATCCTTTGGAGGATTACGGCCAAGTTACCATACCTGTCACTCTAGGGGCCATAGTTACTACTGAACTATGGGACACATCGCCCCCTACTTGTCACTCTTGAGGACCACATTAATTCTCTGCTTTGTTTATAATGTTCTTTATGTGAATTTTGACTCCTATTCAGTTAATGTTGAGTCCCAGTAATCTGTTAATTGAGAGTTTAAGGTTTATTTTGAGAATGTCAATTATTTTCTGCTTATTTTCTACTGCTTAAATCAAATTAAGAATTATATTAGTAACGAATGTTCTGTTGTTTATGGCTCCTGTGGAAGCCCAAATTGTCATACATTGACAAATTTAAAACTGTGTAGCCAGGCACCAGCTAGGGGGCCACATCAATATGCCAGGCACCAGCTAGGGGGCCACATCAATATGCCAGGCACCAGCTAGGGGCCACATCAATATGCCAGGCACCAGCTAGGGGGCCACATCAATATGCCAGGCACCAGCTAGGGGGCCACATCAATATGCCAGGCACCAGCTAGGGGCCACATCAATATGCCAGGCACCAGCTAGGGGCCACATCAATATCCCAGGCACCAGCTAGGGGCCACATCAATATCCCAGGCACCAGCTAGGGGGCCACATCAACATGCTAGGCACTAGCTAGGGGGCCACATCAATATCCCAGGCACTAGCTAGGGGCCACATCAACATGCTAGGCACTAGCTAGGGGGCCACATCAATATCCCAGGCACTAGCTAGGGGCCACATCAACATGCTAGGCACTAGCTAGGGGGCCACATCAATATGCCAGGCACCAGCTAGGGACCAGAAGATGCCTGAGGCGAGGAGCTGGGTGCCAAGCTTCCATCGGACCATTATTTATGTGTGCCACGTCAGTGCCCCCAGGAGAGTGGTCTGACAGTGCCAGCCACCAGTGCCAAGTAAAGCAGTGCCAGATGCTCCCCGACACAGTTTTCCCTCCCTCTCTCTCTCTCCATCCTTTCTCTCCTAGATATCCCTCGCATTTTCTACTTCCATTTTTCTCCATTCACTTTTGAGTTTTAGTGTGGTATCTCTTCCATATCTCTCTACTTTCTCTTCTCCATCTCATCTCCCCTTTCCTTCTCAACCTCTCGTTTACCTATCCTTCCCAGCTCCTTCCACTCTCCTCTCCTCTGTTTCTCTCCTACCTCTCCACTTCCCTCCCTCCCTCCCTCCCCCCCCCCCCGAATGGCTGTTATGGGAACAAGCCTCTTTGATGCTTCACACTAACTACCTGCCCGGTGTGCCCAGCTTGTAGTAATACCTGTTACCTAGCAGTAAAATAGGTACCTGGGTGTTAGTCAGCTGTCACGGTTGCTTCCTGGGGGTGGAGGCCTGGTCGAGGACCGGGCCGCGGGGACACTAAAGCCCCGAAATCATCTCAAGATAACCTCAAGATACACAGAACTACAGGAAGAAACAGGAATGAAACGTGAATGGTACGAGTCTTTGTAGAGATAACGTCTTGTTATCCATACTATGACGGATCATTATCAGGGGAAAGCACCAAGCCATTACGACTATATAGCACTAGGAACGGGTCAGGATAAGGATTTGAGATGGGTCGAGGGGTAAGGAATGGTGCCCAAGCACTTAGGGACGGTCGGGGATTGAACACCGACCTGCATGAAGTGAGACCGTCGCTTCGCTAACAATTCCTTCTCGCTAAACAGCTAGGCAATATTTTCCTGTGTTACCCCTGCCACGTGGGACTCTAATATAACCACTCTCCTTCTCCCACGTCCCTCCCCCCACACTCCAACACTCTCCCTCCCATCACCACTCCCCCCCTCTCCCCCCCCCTCACCCCTCCTGGCACTGGATTATCCCCCCCCCAGATAGGCATTCGCTAGCAGTGCCATCCCGCTATGCAGCACCCCCTGTGTCGACCCAGACACGTGGCACTCTCCACAGTGGCACTCTACAGTGGCACTCCACAGTGGCACACTCCACAGTGGCACTCCACAGTGGCACCCACTCCGCACCACCCGTGCCAGGTGGCACATTTCCCGGAGTGGAATCACTTCCCTCGTGGCACCTGGCTTACCCCCCCCCTACTCGTGGCACCTTGAGCCACTTGGCCGTGGCACCATGCAGGGTTCTTGGGATCGGACGATCATTCTGATGGCCCGATCAGACTGTTGGGCCAAGTGGGTCAGTGTGGGTGAGTGGATGAGTGCTTGTGAGTGAGTGAGAGTGGTTGGGTGAGTGGATTGTAAACACCAGCGTCTCAAACTGCATTTGGGAAGCGTTTAATTTTTATCACCTGATGCGCCTGTTCACCTAGCAGTACATAGGTACCTGGGAGTTAGACAGCTGCTGCTTTCTGTGTGTGTGTGTGTGTGTGTGTGTGTGTGTGTGTGTGTGTGTGTGTGCGCTGGAGAAATTTATGTAGTAGACATAATAGAGCAAAAATAGATTAGAAAGGCGGGGTCCAAGAGCTATTCTGCAGGCATAAATAGTAAGTACAATAAGTAAATAGTAAATACACACACACACACACACACACACACACACACACACACACACACACACACACACACACACACACACACACACACACACACACACACACCCTCGCGTCATCCAGAGAACAATTGACTAAGAACCACCCCTTAAACTGTTCACTCGTGTTCCCCCAACAGTAACTGGGTGACCTGGTTGTAAAGCTATTAACCTGGTCATACTCCAGGGGAAAAAAACTTATTTGATAAGACTTACCATGAGCTATAGGGGAGAGAACGCTTTAAGCCTGCTAACAGACGCCAGAAGCCGTCAACTCCCGTTACCCACCTGTGAACAGAAATAACGGGTTAAAACAAAGAATAAAAGGATTATTCTTCCATAGAATTTAAGAATGTTTAATCAGAAAGGGTCAGAAACCCCCCCCCCCCTCCCCCCTTTCCCCTCCTCATAGCTCTTATGCACAACAGATTAAGCAATCTTATCGGGGTACGTTTCTGGCAGTCTCAGGCCCCTGTGAACGCGCACCCTCTCGGTACTATGACAGGAACATGTAAGAATGCTGGAAGGGGAAGAGAAGAAGGAAGAAGAGGAGGAGGAGGTAGTGGTCAGATGTGAAGGAGATGTAATTATGTGGAGAACGTCATAGTCACTTGGATGGGAGGACAAGTAGCTGGGATACGAGTACAAGGAGCTGGGATATGAGGAGAAGGAGCTGGGATATGAGGACAAGGAGCTGGGATATGAGGACAAGGAGCTGGGATATGAGGTCAAGGAGCTGGGATATGAGGTCAAGGAGCTGGGATATGAGGACAAGGAGCTGGGATATGAGGACAAGGAGCTGGGATATGAGGACAAGGAGCTGGGATATGAGGACAAGGAGCTGGGATATGAGGACAATGAGCTGGGATATGAGGACAAGGGGAAAACAAATGAAAGAAGGAGAAGCGAGGAATAACGCGAGGAAAAGAAGAGGAAAAAAGTTATTTAACTCCAAGACAATAACATACATTTTTTTTCTCAATACAAATTTTACATACAATAATAGACATCTTAACATACACTAATAGACATCTTACACTAACAGACAAGTTACATGCAATAATAGACATGATCACGTCCACACCACACGTCCCCCCCACACCCTCCCCACGTCCACCCACCACCCAAGCCCTCCCCACCCTCCCCACCTCCCAAACTGGGTATAGAAGTGAACACTGCCACTTTAAAACCTAACCTTGAGAGGGCCGACCCGCCCATATACAGGCCAGAATAAGCAAGGGAGACGCTATGTATGGGGGCAGGAACTAGGCTGTGCCTCTTCTCTCTTGTAGAGGGGGTAGAGGGGGTAGAGGAGTGGGAGGTTAGAGAATATAGCGGGGAGGGGTTAGGTGGTGTGAGGGGGGAGGGAGGGAGAGTGAAGGGGGTAGTGTGAGGGGGGTTAGGTGGTGTGAGGGGGGAGGGAGGGAGAGTGAAGGGGGTAGTGTGAGGGGGGTTAGGTGGTGTGAGGGGGGAGGGAGGGAGAGTGAAGGGGGTAGTGTGAGGGGGGTTAGGTGGTGTGAGGGGGGGGGAGGGAGAGTGAAGGGGGTAGTGTGAGGGGGTGTGGGGGGAGATCACATGACTCGTCTCGTGATAGACAATCTTGTATGAACTGCCAGCACACAGTGTGACGTCACCGCCACTCTCGCTCCACTACCACTGTGGTGCTGCCCCTGCCTCGCCCCCTGTGTGGCGGGAGAGAGAGAGAGAGAGAGAGAGAGAGAGAGAGAGAGAGAGAGAGAGAGAGAGAGATTGAGGCCACAATCACCAGCCATCTTCACCATCCTGTAGCAGCAGCAGGAGTTGACGCCTGCCGTTATCTGCTCACCAGCAGAGCAGTGAGGGGTAGTTGACTGGTGCCTCTACCAGTCAACTACCCCTCACAACCTCCTCACCACACCAGACTACCACCTCTACCCCCCCCCTCTCTAATATATATAAATAAATTTCTACCAATGTAATGACCAAATGATTACTGTAACGAACCAAGAGGTTGTGTGTGTGAGAGAGAGAGAGAGAGAGAGAGAGAGAGAGAGAGAGAGAGAGAGAGAGAGAGAGAGAGAGAGAGAGAGAGAGAGAGAGAGAGAGAGAGTCAGAGAGAGAGAGAGAGAGAGAGAGAGAGAGAGAGAGAGAGAGAGAGAGAGTCAGAGAGAGAGAGAGAGAGAGATATGTTAGCTGCTACTATCAAACAAGTAAGCCCTAACCTAACCAACGAACGCTGCCACCACCCTGAGATTGACTTAGCTGTTATACTAAGATATCCGAATCAGACAACCAGGGGAGAGAGAGACGAGGGCAATTAGATGTTAATTACTGCCGGGAGGTGAGGACACAACTATATGGTGAAGGCTCCCTGTCCCCCTAGTTCCAATAGTGCTAAACCCCCAGTGTTCCCTCCCCTGGGGGGAACAAATGGTATTATTATTAACATCTTTATTGACAAAATTAATTACAATTTTGCCTAATCTGAGGATTTTGATAGTCAAATGGTCCAGTAACTCTATTACACACACCAGTACTGACGTCCAGTGACTTACGGCAGACATTCCTGGCACTTAAGGCCACTTTGGCAATAAGTTAAGTGGCGGTAAGTTACAGGGACACTTAACACATGAGGAGGCTGATCCTTCGAACACTTCTTTATTTATATCTTTTAGATACATTGTTCTATGGCCCCCTAATTGAGGCAAACTAAATTGACGATGTACGTAACTAGGATATGAGAAGGGTCGTTACTTCTACAGTGTATTGTACTCGATCCGAGGTCCTGATTTTAGTCATCCAGATGGTTGTACACCAACTCGTCCTCATGAATAGTACATTGCCTTTTGACATATAACTCCCCCCTAAGGTCAAAACTCGTGAACCAAACATCACAGCGGCTCGCAAAATTGACGTGATATATCCTGTTTATTTTTCGTGGGTCGTCCATTAGGTTAGGTTAGGTTCAGCAATTTAGTAGTTCATTAGTGATGTTGGAACATTCGAGGAGACAGTCTGTGTGCACTGCCCCTCCACACACACACACACACACACACACACACACACACACACACACACACACACACACACACACACACACACACACACACACACACATACATACACACACACATACACACACACACACACACACACACACACACACACACACACACACATACACACACACACACATACACACACACACACATACACACACACACAGTTGAGAGGCGGGACCAAAGAGCCAGAGCTCAACCCCCGCAAACAGAACTAGGTGAGTACACACACACACACACACACACACACACACACACACACATACACACACACACACACACACACACACACACACACACACATAAAATGAAGATATGATAGAGCCCAATAGGCTCAGGAATCTGTACACCAGTTGATTGACAGTTGAGAGGCGGGACCAAAGAGCCAGAGCTCAACCCCCGCAAGCACAACTAGGTGAGCATGACAAACAGATGACACACTCCAGGCAGTGAACGGTGAACACAGTACTGTGCAAGTCACTGCTCCACAACCTCACCGCTGCACATTACTAAGTCAACAACGCAAATCACCGTCACCTGGAAACGTTTAACGCCAAACTTAACAAATACAACGAACTTTCGACCTTGACAGGACGAAACATCTAGATCTATCGACCATAAATATTGACGTCTTACGACCCCAAGGTCGAAGTGGCAGAGCCAACTGGGCTAAGGGTATTGAGGGAGGGAGGGAGGGAGGGAGGGAGAGGGAGGGAGAGAGGGAGGGTGAGAGGGAGGGAGAGGGAGGGAGGGCGCATAACGTCTCAAGGTAGCGAAGAAGGTTAGGTTAAGCTGAATATTAGAACAGACAGCACCTCCACCTCTCATTTTCTTTCTCATTTCTTGACTCTTCCTCTGCCCGTCTCCTTTACCTGCTGACACACACACACACACACACACACACACACACACACACACACACACACACACACACACACACACACACACACAGTTTTTTGTTAATATTTGGTCTTGGTGTTGGACTTGAGGCCTATCACCCACTGGAGGATTATTAAGGCCTATGAACCTCTGGAGGGCTATTAAGGCCCATCAAGCTATGAAAGGTTATCAAGACCTATCAACTCTGGAGGGTTGAAGACTGTCAACCAGCCTCTGGAGGGTTATTAAGCCAACCGCAATAGTTTACTGGTCAGCCATCAAGTGCACTTTGGTATTGAACACAGTCCAGGATTAAAGTAGACTCAGTATATATATATATATATATATATATATATATATATATATATATATATATATATATATATATATATATATATATATATATATATACTAGTATATTGATTGTAAGTGGAGGATTACTGTAGTACCATGCATTTAAGGACCCTCATTTTCGACTCACAGTCATGGATCCCGGGTTCGATTCTCGGGCGTGACAGAAATGATTGGGCCCCAACAAGACGAATTTGTTGTCATTGGGGGAGATTGACTTTTTCCCTCTATATCCCTTCCCATCTTCTCTTCCTTTTGCCCAAATCTTCTTGTATCCACTCTTTACCTAACTGCACCTTCTCTCCTCTTGCCCTAAAGAGGAGCAAGAGTTCCCCTCTTCTCCTCTCCCTTCTCTTCTCTCTCGTATCTCCTCTTACCTCACTCCTCTACCTCCCCCTCCCTCTCTCCTCAAGCAGCATGTCCCCAATGGAATGGGATGTGGGGCAAGGAGGGAGGGAGGGAGGGAAGAAGGGTGGTAGGGAGAGAGAGAGAGAGGGAGTGAGGGAGGGAAGGCAGTGAATGAACAAATGGGTAAGCAAGGTGAGGTGCAGAGAACTCAGTGGGGTTAAATAGGGAGTGGTTTAGGGAGGTATGGATGACCAGAGAATCTGAAGGGTGCAAATGGAGTTAGGGAGGGTGGTAGGGAGGTAGGGAGGGAGGGAGGTAGGGAGTTAGGGAGGGAGGGAGGTAGGGTGGTGCATGGCAGTGGCCAGCTAACCATCGATCCAAGACCCAACTAAGGTCACACGGCACAACGAACCTTCCTCTCTCTTCCTGCAGTCACCCTGCCCTCAGCCTGCCCTCAGTCTCCCCTCAGCCTGCCCTCAGCCTGCCCTCAGCCTCTTCTTAACCTGTCCTTATTCTAGGACAGGGTGAGGACAAGCTAAGGCCCTGGTAAATATCTTACTTATCCTTCATACAGCCTGGGTAACACTCTTCATTCACCCTCTGCCTTCACTCTCTGCCTTCACCTTCTGCCTTCACCTGCCTTCACCCTTTGTCTTCACCCTCTGCCTTCACCATCTGCCTTCACCCTCTGCCTTCATCCTCTGCCTTCACCCTCTGCCTTCACCCTCTGCCTTCACCTCTGCCTTCACCCTCTGCCTTCACCTCTGCCTTCACCCTCTGCCTTCACCCTCTGCCTTCACCTCTGCCTTCACCTCTGCCTTCACCTCTGCCTTCACCCTCTGCCTTCACCTCTGCCTTCACCTTCTGCCTTCACCCTCTGCCTTCACCCTCTGCCTTCACCCTCTGCCTTCACCTCTGCCTTCACCCTCTGCCTTCACCTCTGCCTTCACCCTCTGCCTTCACCCTCTGCCTTCACCTCTGCCTTCACCCTCTGCCTTCACCTCTGCCTTCACCCTCTGCCTTCACCCTCTGCCTTCACCTCTGCCTTCACCTCTGCCTTCACCTCTGCCTTTACCCTCTGCCTTCACCTCTGCCTTCACCTTCTGCCTTCACCTTCTGCCTTCACCCTCTGCCTTCACCCTCTGCCTTCACCCTCTGCCTTCACCCTCTGCCTTCACCCTCTGCCTTCACCTCTGCCTTCACCTCTGCCTTCACCTCTGCCTTCATTCACTTCCCTTCCCTTCATTCCAGACCCTTCCGCGTATATCCACAATTTCCACTTTCATTCCCTTTCTAACACCTTTTCCTCAAACACTTTCCCCTCTCATCTATCACCCCCTATTTCCCCATTTATCATTCCTATTACTCCTATTCCTCCTTATTTACCTCCTATTTTTCACCATTCACCCCTAATGACCTTGAAATGTCGCTTCAAACACCCCCTCCCCCCTTCCCCCCCTCTCAAGACCGCTGTCAACATGACACGTAGACAGACAGACAGACAGACAGACAGACAGACAGACAGACAGACAGACAGACAGACAGACAGACAGTACATGGTGATCACTCACACATGTGTACTAACACGGTGTACACATGACTGAATACTACACGCGACGCACACGAGCCAATTAAGGGGTGCACAGGAAGGTTATATGGGTAGGGTGCTACCTTTTGGGTAAGGGGAGATATGGGAAGGGGGCAAGAAATGGGGATAAGGGTAATTAGCAGGGGGCGTAAACTAACTTGATTTGCAGCTATTTCGTCTATATATGTTTCTCATTGAATGGTAAATGTTATTTGTACACGCACGCATGCACGCGCGCGTACACACGCACACATGCACGCGCGCGTACACACACACACACACACACACACACACACACACACACACACACACACACACACACACACACACACACATCATTGAATATCAGTTTCAAATGTAGATATGATAGAGCCCAGTAGGCTCAGGAACCTGTACACCAGTTGATTGATAGTTGAGAGGCGGGACCAAAGAGCCAGAGCTCAACCCCCGCAACTAGGTAATTACACACACACATACACACACACACACACACACACACACACACACACACACACACACACACACACACACAAGGTAGAGTCAGGTGTGTGAACACAAGCGACTAATATTATTAGTGTTGGTGACGCTGGCCCTCTACACTAGTCCTTTCTATTTCCGTCGTCAAAAATATTAATATTATACATCTATACTTTCTTCAGTATTGTGCAAGTTTCAAATTATGTTTTATGGGTGGAATAGTGTGGGGATTTTGTCTCTCTCTCTCTCTCTCTCTCTCTCTCTCTCTCTCTCTCTCTCTCTCTCTCTCTCTCTCTCTCTCTCTCTCTCTCTCTCTCTCTGGGATTTGTGATGTTAAACAATAACGCTTCTCGACCTACTTTTGTCACGGAGCAACACCCAACACCGACCCGGAACGTGAGGTGGTGTTAAACCCGGGTTGTGCAGCACTGCAGTGCCTCTCTCTCTCTCTCTCTCTCTCTCTCTCTCTCTCTCTCTCTCTCTCTCTCTCTCTCTCTCTCTCTCTCTCTCTCTCTCTCTCTCTCTCTGGGATTTGTGATGTTAAACAATAACGCTTCTCGACCTGCTTTTGTCACGGAGCAACACCCAACACCGACCCGGAACGTGAGGTGGTGTTAAACCCGGGTTGTGCAGCACTGCAGTGCCTCCTCTCTCTCTCTCTCTCTCTCTCTCTCTCTCTCTCTCTCTCTCTCTCTCTCTCTCTCTCTCTCTCTCTCTCTCTCAGAGACCTGAGAGTTGAAAGACAAGATAAAGGGGAGGTAGAGAGAGGGGAAAGGAAGATACAAGGGGGAGGCGGAAGAGACCGCAAGATATAGAGCACAGTATATATATAGAGCAGCAGAGAGAGGTGGCACACTCCCGTTATTATCGGCGCCTCTCTTATACCCGCGCTCTACAACAGCAACAACAATAATAAAGAGAGGGAGGGGAGAAGAATGAAGTAAAGGGAGAGGAGGGTATAGTCGCTAAGGGGCCGGCAGGGGAGGGGTGTGAAAGGGATAGGGGAAAGGGAGAGACACTTGGAAGGTGTAGGGATCATACCGGGTGTATTTGGGAGTGTAGGGGGTGTGTGGGGACACGATGGGAAGAAGGGCATGTCGCAGGTTAATAAAGAGGGTAGGGGTGGTAAAGTAGATGAGATTATGCTCTCTCTCTCTCTCTCTCTCTCTCTCTCTCTCTCTCTCTCTCTCTCTCTCTCTCTCCCTTATCACTGGCTGGGAGTGACGGACCACACAATGCTGTTATTCTTGCACGTTATCACCGCCTAAGATAACATTACGATAACATTTTAAAGGTCTACGTGAGTGTAAAGTGTTTTGAGTCTTGAATGGAGCAACGGGTGTGAGTCTTTATGTATACTGTCTCTGTCTCTCTGTCTCTCTCTCTCTCTCTCTCTCTCTCTCTCTCTCTCTCTCTCTCTCTCTCTCTCTCTCTCTCTCTCTCTCTCTCTCTCTCTCTCTCTCTCTCTCATGCCATTTTTAAAGTCGCGAAGTATTGATATAATAAGTCTGTTATCTCACTGTTATCTCTCATTTATCTCCTCTCATCTCTCTACTACTCCCCTTCTGTTTTTATTATTCCTATTTTTCTTCATCCCAAACTGTCTGTTCCCTTTTGCTGTGGACGGAGTCTATTACTTCTCCATTATATTCTTTACTCACCCCTTTTCCTTCCCCTCTCTCTTATTCCCTCTTGGCCTTCTCTTCCTTCTCCCTTAATTCCTTTTCTCCTCGTCTCTATAACCACCTCCACTTCTCTCACTCCTCTCTTTCTCCTCCGCCCCAACTTCTCTCCCTTCCTCCTCTCCCTCTGCCGGCATCTTGCCAGTCATTGACCTCAGAGTTAGAGCTGTGGCCCCTCTGCTACTGCCACCACCAGTGCCACCACCAGTGGTGCCGCCAGTGCCACCACCAGTGGTGCCACCAGTGCCACCACCAGTGGTGCCGCCAGTGCCACCACCAGTGGTGCCGCCAGTGCCACCACCAGTGGTGCCGCCAGTGCCACCACCAGTGGTGCCGCCAGTGCCACCACCAGTGGTGCCGCCAGTGCCACCACCAGTGGTGCCGCCAGTGCCACCAGTGGTGCCGCCAGTGCCACCACCAGTGGTGCCGCCAGTGCCACCATCAGTGCCACCATCAGTGCCACCAACAGTGCCACCATCAGTGCCACCACCAGTGCCACCATCAGTGCCACCAACAGTGCCACCACCAGTGCCACCACCAGTGTCACCACCAGTGTCACCATCAGTGCCACCACCAGTGCCACCACCAGTGCCACCATCAGTGCCACCAACAGTGCCACCACCAGTGTCACCATCAGTGCCACCACCAGTGCCACCATCAGTGCCACCATCAGTGCCGCCACCAGTGTCACCACCAGTGTCACCAACAGTGCCACCAACAGTGCCACCATCAGTGCCACCACCAGTGTCACCATCAGTGCCACCATCAGTGCCACCAACAGTGCCACTGATCTGAAGTTTTCTGCTTTATAATGGAATTTATAGACCTTGTAGGTATGAATCTGTTGACATATTTTGAATTATATGTATTGATGTGCCTGTGTATTCACCTAATTGTGCTTGAGGTGGTTGAGCTCTGGCTCTTTGGTCCCGCCTCTCAACTGTCAATCAACTGGTGTACAGATTCCTGAGCCTACTGGGCTCTGTCATATCTAAATTTGAAACTGTGTATAGAGTCAGCCTCCACCACATCACTGCCTAATGCATTCCATCTGATAACTACTCTAACACTGAAAAAGTTCTTTCTAATGTCTCTGGTGTGTGTGTGTGTGTGTGTGTGTGTGTGTGTGTGTGTGTGTGTGTGTGTGTGTGTGTGTGTGTGTGTGTGTTTACTAGTTGTGTTTTTACGGGGGTTGAGCTTTGCTCTTTTGGCCCGCCTCTGAACTGTCAATCAACTGTTTACTAACTACTTTACTAACTACTTTTTTTTTTTCCCCCACACCACACACACACACCCCAGGAAGCAGCCCGTGACAGCTGACTAACTCCCAGGTACCTATTTACTGCTAGGTAACAGGGGCATTCAGGGTGAAAGAAACTTTGCCCATTTGTTTCTGCCTCGTGCGGGAATCGAACCCGCGCCACAGAATTACGAGTCCTGTGCGCTATCCACCAGGCTACGAGGCCCCTCGTGTGTGTGTGTGTGTGTGTGTAAACTCACCTGTGTTTGCAAGAACAGACTCCAGCTCTTGGACCCCATCATCCCGACCTACGGGTGGTATTTCCATTTGATGTCGTGTATGGAGTGGGCCTCGACCCCCCGCCTCCTCCAAGACTGTCCACTTGCTGGCGAAGAGTTCCCCATGTATCTGTTTGGCTCATTTAGACGTTCAGCTTGTGCTTGTGGTCGCTCCTCCGGGTTTAACACAGACAACCTACCTCTGTCTGCTTTTATTTTTGTATGCTGGTAGGCCGAGGTTAGGTTCTGATGGTAATTATTTAGGGTCTCCGTAGTACAGTCGGGTTCGCTCTCGACTCACAATCCAGAATTCCAGGTTCGATTCCTGGGCGGGACAGAAATGTTTGGACGCGTTTCTTATCACCTAATTCATCTGTTCACCTAGGTGGAGGTGGGGGGGAAGACCTCAATATAAGCCTAACGTATAAAAATATACACTGGCTGCCTGTCCCCCGACACAAGGAATTATTAATTAACGGTATTTCTATTTGTATTACATGTGTGAAGCATTCACAGTGGAGGGATTCGAACAGAGGTCGTCAGGTCGACACTGTTCCCAGAAATGTTCGAACGTCATCAGTTGTGAGTCGTGTGTGTGTGTAAGGGTTTCATTCATAGACATGTGGGGGGGGGGGCAGAAAGAGAGAGAGGTTTGGCGGCTGCATTAACGAGCCTTTGTTGATGACGGGCTGGAGGGAGAGATGAGACCAGAGAGATACTTCTCTTCTCTTCTCTACACAACAAAAGCCACCACTAACCCCCCCCCCCCCACCACTAACCTCCCCCCCACCCCCCTACCCCTCCCGACAACCCCCCCACCCCCACCTTCAACACCCCGGGGTCATGGTAATCACCATCCTTAAGGGCTCTAACTGACACCCTTAACTATGCCTTAACAGCAAGGCAGTAATTATAGCCTTGTTATAAGTCACTATATCTCCTTGAGAAGCCTAGAGACCCCACACCATCCAGGGCTTGACCCCTCACCATCCAGGGCTTGACCCCATGACCCCACACCATCCAGGGGTTGACCCCATGACCCCTCACCATCCAGGGCTTGACCCCATGACCCCACACCATCCAGGGCTTGACCCCATGACCCCACACCATCCAGGGGTTGACCCCATGACCCCACACCATCCAGGGCTTGACCCCACACCATCCAGGGCTTGACCCCACACCATCCAGGGGTTGACCCCACGCCAGCTCGACGTTATATATACCCAACAAAGACAGAGAAATAAACCTCTTTAACACCGGAGAGAAACATGGTTGCCATGTCGGGCCTGGTCAAGGGAAGCGCTGACAGGACCTTTAAATAACCCGCAACACGGCTGCAACTGTAAGTGTTGCCACTTTAGGCGGCTGTGGCAACACTTGGGGAATTAAAGATGGCCGCCCATCTACCAAGAGTCAAGTTATTCTCCCCGCAGGATGATAGGACAACAAGTAACTAATTATCGTGCCTCTATCATGCGCCAACGAGGGGGGGTGGGGGTGGAGGGGGGTGAAGGGGCGATCAGCTGACGGTTGTAGTGGGGGGGGGGGCGAGGGGTAGAGATGAGAAAAGAGAGGTGGGGGATGGTGGGGAGGGGGTAGATGGGGGTGTTAGGGTGGGGGGGAGTGCCACCAGCTGGTCGATACAGAGAATTGTGTCACCAGTCTCCTTCCACAGTGCCAGGGTGCCAACGTGGCCCTGCGCCTCTCCCCCTGTACTATCTCATTTAATTACAGAACGGTGTGAAGATACTTGTATGTATGTACACACATTTCCAGCTGCACATGTACCTATATGTGTGTGTGTATGTATGTATATATATATATATATATATATATATATATATATATATATATATATATATATATATATATATGTATATGTGTGTGTGTGTGTGTGTGTGTACACAGGTGTAAGCACGCATTACCACAGGTGATAAACACACACACACACACACACACACACACACACACACACACACACACACACACACACACACACACACACACAAACAGGTGCAGGAGACAGAAACATATGGCCCAACCAACACCACCCCTGTTATAACCTCCCCCATCTACATGGCCCAACCAACCCCCTTATATTGGCTATAAAAACCACTCTCCACTATTATATTTAATGAACCCAGTCAGACGACATTTTTAAATGTTTGTCAGACGGAAAATAATTTGTATTATAATTTGTATTTTTTTGTATTAGTCACACATAAAATAATTATAACAAGTTGGAAAAGACGGGACTTGGCACAATGCTTTAAAATAAGTTGTGTACGTACGTCAGACCTAACTTGCTTCACTATATTGTGAAGTTATAGCTTGTGAGACTTTTATAGGCTTTTGTAACCTTATAGTACTCCCAAGATGGGTGTAGAGGTCCACTACCACCCCCAGGATGGGTGTAGGGGTCCACTACCACCACCAGGATGGGTGTAGGGGTCCACTACCACCCCCAGGATGGGTGTAGGGGTCCACTACCACCACCAGGATGGGTGTAGAGGTCCACTACCACCCCCAGGATGGGTGTAGGGGTCCACTACCACCCCCAGGATGGGTGTAGAGGTCCACTACCACCCCCAGGATGGGTGTAGGGGTCCACTACCACCCCCAGGATGGGTGTAGAGGTCCACTACTACCACCAGGATGGGTGTAGGGGTCACTACCACCCCCAGGATGGGTGTAGAGGTCCACTACCACCCCCAGGATGGGTGTAGAGGTCCACTACCACCCCCAGGATGGGTGTAGGGGTCCACTACCACCCCCAGGATGGGTGTAGGGGTCCACTACCACCCCCAGGATGGGTGTAGAGGTCCACTACCACCCCCAGGATGGGTGTAGAGGTCCACTACCACCCCCAGGATGGGTGTAGGGGTCCACTACCACCCCCAGGATGGGTGTAGGGGTCCACTACCACCCCCAGGATGGGTGTAGAGGTCCACTACCACCCCCAGGATGGGTGTAGGGGTCCACTACCACCCCCAGGATGGGTGTAGGGGTCCACTACCACCCCCAGGATGGGTGTAGAGGTCCACTACTACCCCCAGGATGGGTGTAGGGGTCCACTACCACCCCCAGGATGGGTGTAGGGGTCCACTACCACCCCCAGGATGGGTGTAGAGGTCCACTACCACCCCCAGGATGGGTGTAGGGGTCCACTACCACCCCCAGGATGGGTGTAGGGGTCCACTACCACCCCCAGGATGGGTGTAGGGGTCCACTACCACCCCCAGGATGGGTGTAGGGGTCCACTACCACCCCCAGGATGGGTGTAGGGGTCCACTACCACCCCCAGGATGGGTGTAGAGGTCCACTACCACCCCCAGGATGGGTGTAGGGGTCCACTACCACCCCCAGGATGGGTGTAGAGGTCCACTACCACCCCCAGGATGGGTGTAGGGGTCCACTACCACCCCCAGGATGGGTGTAGGGGTCCACTACAACCGCAGGATGGGTGTAGAGGTCCACTACCACCCCCAGGATGGGTGTAGGGGTCCACTACCACCCCCAGGATGGGTGTAGAGGTCCACTACCACCCCCAGGATGGGTGTAGGGGTCCACTACCACCCCCAGGATGGGTGTAGGGGTCCACTACCACCCCCAGGATGGGTGTAGGGGTCACTACCACCCCCAGGATGGGTGTAGGGGTCCACTACCACCCCCAGGATGGGTGTAGAAATCCACTACCACCCCCAGGATGGGTGTAGAAATCCACTACCACCCCCAGGATGGGTGTAGGGGTCACTACCACCCCCAGGATGGGTGTAGGGGTCCACTACCACCCCCAGGATGGGTGTAGAGGTCCACTACCACCACCAGGATAGGTGTAGGGGTCCACTACCACCCCCAGGATGGGTGTAGAGGTCCACTACCACCCCCAGGATGGGTGTAGGGGTCCACTACTACCCCCAGGATGGGTGTAGGGGTCCACTACCACCCCCAGGATGGGTGTAGGGGTCCACTACTACCCCCAGGATGGGTGTAGGGGTCCACTACCACCCCCAGGATGGGTGTAGAGGTCCACTACCACCCGCAGGATGGGTGTAGGGGTCCACTACCACCCCCAGGATGGGTGTAGGGGTCCACTACCACCCCCAGGATGGGTGTAGAGGTCCACTACCACCCCCAGGATGGGTGTAGGGGTCCACTACCACCCCCAGGATGGGTGTAGGGGTCACTACCACCACCAGGATGGGTGTAGGGGTCCACTACCACCCCCAGGATGGGTGTAGGGGTCCACTACCACCCCCAGGATGGGTGTAGAGGTCCACTACCACCACCAGGATGGGTGTAGAGGTCCACTACCACCCCCAGGATGGGTGTAGGGGTCCACTACCACCCCCAGGATGGGTGTAGGGGTCCACTACCACCCCCAGGATGGGTGTAGGGGTCACTACCACCCCCAGGATGGGTATGAGTATAGGGTGCATAATAAATTAACTACATTACAGTAGGTAAACAAGGTGTAACTGTCTTGTCCAGTCCAGCCAGGTCCGGTCAAGCTGGTAATTAGAATTCCAGAGGGTTGTATGATTATACTGACTCAGTGTATGATTATACTGACTCAGCGTATGATTATACTGACTCAGCGTATGATTATACTGACTCAGTGTATGATTATACTGACTCAGTGTATGATTATACTGACTCAGTGTATGATTATACTCTGTATGATTATACTGACTCAGTGTATGATTATACTCAGTGTATGATTATACTGACTCAGTGTATGATTATACTGACTCAGTGTATGATTATACTGACTCAGTGTATGATTATACTGACTCAGTGTATGATTATACTGACTCAGCGTATGATTATACTGACTCAGCGTATGATTATACTGACTCAGTATGATTATACTGACTCAGTGTATGATTATACTCAGTGTATGATTATACTGACTCAGTGTATGATTATACTCAGTGTATGATTATACTGACTCAGTGTATGATTATACTGACTCAGTGTATGATTATACTGACTCAGTGTATGATTATACTGACTCAGCGTATGATTATACTGACTCAGTGTATGATTATACTGACTCAGTGTATGATTATACTGACTCAGTGTATGATTATACTGACTCAGAGATATACCTCACCTTTTTGGGCTGTCGTTTGTTTTTTTCTCTCGGGGGTCTCTTTGTGTACTTATCTCTTGGCGTTCGCTAATATTACTGGAATGTAAATATGTCAATATATTTTGTCAGTATAACCTTTTCTTAGTTGTCTTGTGTGTCTCTGAAGTGTTGTGGAGTGGGCACCACACCACCACCACCACCACCACCAGCACACCCCCACCACCACCAGCACCACCACACCACCACCACCACACCACCAGCACCCCCAGCACCACCACCAGCACCACTAGCACCACCACACCACCACCACCACACCACCAGCACCCCCAGCACCACCACCAGCACCACTAGCACCACCACACCACCACCAGCACACCACCAGCACCAGCACACCACCACCACCAGCACCAGCACACCACCACCACCAGCACACCACCACTAGCACCACCACCACCACTAGCACCACCACCACCACCACCACTAGCACCACCACCACCACCACTAGCACCACCACCACCACCACTAGCACCACCTCCACCACTAGCACCACCACCACCACCACTAGCACCACCACCATTAGCACCACCACCACTAGCACCACCACCACCATTAGCACTAGCACCACCACCACACCCCCAGCACCACCACCACCACACCCCCAGCACCACCACCACCACACCCCCAGCACCACCACCACACCCCCAGCACCACCACACCCCCACCACCACCACCACCACCACACCCCCAAAACTCCTGACAGGGACAGAACTAAGAACACTCACCAAGAAACAACCAGGAAACAGAACAAACAGACATACCAGAGTCGGTTAGAGTGAAGAAGAGAGCGTCAGAATATAACAGTAAAGACCATAATGGGTTGAGAAGCGTAGAGGCGGGAAGCTTCTGGAACACCAAGACTGGCACCGTAGCCTCGTTACCTCCAACCTCTACCGATCAATTTCGCCAAAGTCTCTTTGCCTTTCCCGGTAGAGCGGGTTGCTAGGTGATCTAAAGACTGAGATGTGAGGCCAAGTGTCATGGCGGGGGAGTGTAAGATGATAAAGTTCCAGTTTTCGTCACTAGAGTGTTCTGATACCGGTAACGGTCCGGCCGCTGCCAAGGGTTGCCAGTCGGCCAATATCCACACACATACACCCGGGTTATGTAGTATTCCGCCGCTGTCATGTTCAATCTCGTAAAATGTGGCAGTTTTTGCAACGAACAGCCATCCGCCTGTGTGCTTTTCATCCCCGAGCCGAGTTTTGATTACGCTTAAGCGGTAATATATGAAGCACAAGTCTCCGTATATGGCAACACCGGCCTTAGTGTGCCAACTCTACTGCCATGTGTGCCGTAATGCCATATGGCACTAACGACTATTTTATATATATATTATTTTATGTTACCTCTCATATATTTAACCCAAACAAGTGAGTTCTGGTACAGAATTCTGAAAGGAACGGGAATAATACTCGGTAAACAGAATACTGAAAGCAGTGTTGTAAATAGTTTGACAGCGACGTTTGGCAACAGCGCTTCCATGAGAGGAGAAATGCACTACTAAGCGTCCGCAAATTTTTTTTTCACCGGACGGGCAAGTTAGTGCGTGGTTTATCGTCATGACCAGGACGAACTACACCCAGTTACACAATACACTAGGTACTCTCTCTCTCTCTCTCTCTCTCTCTCTCTCTCTCTCTCTCTCTCTCTCTCTCTCTCTCTCTCTCTCTCTCTCTCTCTCTCTCTCTCTCTCTGTCTCTCTCTCTCTGACTCTCTCTCTCTCTCTCTCTCTCTCTCTCTCTCTCTCTCTCTCTCTCTCTCTCTCTGACTCTCTCTCTCTCTCTCTCTCTCTCTCTCTCTCTCTCTCTCTCTCTCTCTCTCTCTCTCTCTCTCTCTCTCTCTCTCTCTCTCTCTCTCTGACTCTCTCTCTCTCTCTCTCTCTCTCTCTCTCTCTCTCTCTCTCTCTCTCTCTCTCTCTCTCTCTCTCTCCCAGCTGTGATTGAGGTGGATAGGTCAGTTGGCCCCTACGAGCCGGACGGTGGATAGATCAGTTGGCCCCTTGATATTTGGTAGACATTCTGTGGACTAGATTTGCATCAAAATCATACAGCTAATGTATACCTAAAACTATGTATCATTCACCCTAATGAAAGAAAATGAAAGTAAGCAGCTTACGCTGACACAGAAAACGAAAACCACGTACCATTTTCTTAGCTATTTCAGCCTGGACTCTGGTATTTGTGTCATCTCTTTTTCCCCTCTCTGCGCTGACTCAATTATTATTAGTTACCTGAAAATACAACACATATGCTGTTAGGAAGTTTGAAGAGGTTAAGGAGGAAATACAATATACTTTCTATGTATGCTGTGTTAAATTCAGTCTTATACAAAGGAGTTGATAATGTTTTTGTTCTAATATTGTTTAAAAATTAATTAAGAATAATTTAGTATTAAACATGCTGAAAATAACTTAGTTAGAAAATTATATTTTCTGTAGTAAAGGAGAGAAGGAGGAAGGAAGGGAGATGGAAGGAGGGAGAGAGAGAGAGGAAGAGAGAGGGAGAGAGAGGGAGGGAGAGAGGGAGAGGAGGAGGGCGGGGTTCCGTAACCCAAATTAAAAAGGTTGTTGGAGATGGGAGTCGAGCCAGTAAATACTCAACCCATCGTGCTGGGTGCTGGGAGTTGTGGTGTGTGCTGGGTGCTGGGAGTTGTAGTTTTTTTTTTTTTTTATTATTTTCTACCACAGACGTGGCCACACATTTACAATGCTAACCAGCATATATACATTTTCTTCTGTCCTCCATGGACCTATAGGGTTAGAGATGTGTTAAACATATAGTTCAAGGGTTTATTGAACACTCAACCACAGAAGGTGATTCGATACTTTTAAAATACTAAGCTAACCTACATACGTAAATACATAGATACACAGATTTACGTATGCCCTACATAAAGTGTTCGAAGTGTCATTAATGTGTATTTACAAAGGTGAAATGCAATTCTGATCAGCTTCCATATGTGCTTTATACACATACATATACATACACACACATATATACGTACATATACATATATACATGCATATATACACATACATGCATTCACATACATTTGTCTCTTTTACTCTGACAGGGTGAGACAGCTGACAGAGAGACTAGTGTGATGATAGTGATAGTGATGGATAGTGATGCCCGACACTCGTTACTCCATTTGTTCATCATCCTCTTAATCACTATCTTCCTCCTTGCTTTCCAACCATCTTCATACACACAATTATTCTCTCTCTCTGTCTCCATTTCCTTCTTTTATCTCTATTCCTTGTCGAAGTCTCTCCCCTTCTCTACTCCCCTTCCCCCCCCCCCACCATCTCTCTCTGGCCTTTAGCAGTGAAGAAAGGTCACCATGTACTGGAGAGCGCCACACAGGCTGTTGCAACTGACCTCAATAAGTAATCGGAGCCTGAGTGCCAGGAGCTAGAGCCGAACCTTCTTTAAAACGTTGTGTAGGAGTTGGACTTAAAGATTGGGGGGGGGGGGAGTTATTTTCTTAAATGCAGTATTTGAATTCGTGTATTCAAATTTCAAAAAAGTAAACCGTCGCTAAAAGTCGTTACAGATGCGGTGACGGTTAAACGCTGATTTTTCAAACAGGCTGATGAGGCAATGATTATAGGCCTAGGAGAGTGTGGGGATTGTGATGGTGATTGTAAATGTTGCAACATGAGATGTGGATCAATTTTAAAAGGCGGAGAGAGAGAGAGAGAGAGAGAGAGAGAGAGAGAGAGAGAGAGAGAGAGAGAGAGAGAGAGAGAGAGAGAGAGAGAGAGAGAGAGAGAGAGAGAGAATTTTAAGAGGAGATAGGTGAGGTAATTCCCAAGGGTAGTTAGTGGTGTGAAGGCAGAATATTAATGTCGGTAGTCGGGTAATTTCACCATAGCAGAGAATCCATTATATACCAGCCCGTCCTCTAAAAATGAGGAGGTATATGTACAGAGCCCCATAAGTGCAATTATGTACTATGTATAACAGTTAAGAATTGTACTTATTTACACTAAGTATTAAGTCGTACTGTCAAATATATTGTGAATATTTGAGTTTACCTCAAAAGCTGAATAGAAAACCACGACCTAACCTAACCGTCTTAGTTTGTGCAGATAAGAATTTTATTGCATCTAAATTACAACTAGTACTTAACCTATAGCTATATTGATATTACAATTTTATAAAACAAATAAAACAAAATTTAAATATTTCAATAAATTGTAAAGTAACTCAGGATATTTTCAAATTTTGTATAAAATCTCTATTGTTTAATAAAAGTGAAAAAGAAAATCCTAATATTTAAAACTTGTTTATAGCAACTGAGCTTTAAAATTTCATCTTAAAATTTTAAGTGTCCTAACAGAAAACGAGGAGATTTAAATCGGGGGAGGGGGATGGGTAAATGTAACAGCCCCATAAGTGCAATTATGTACTATGTATAACAGTCAGGAAATGCACTTATTACACTTAGTATTAAAACGTACTGTCAATTCGGAGGATGAGTTGCATATATATATATATATATATATATATATATATATATATATATATATATATATATATATATATATATATAATATATATATATATATATATATATATATTATGAGTATATATATATACTCATTCCCGAAGATGTTTCACAGCGAAACAAAACGTTCTAGAAACAATACTCTTCAATAACCATGATCTGTACCACGAAGTTTGGTAACTTCTTAATTGCTCTTCTTAATCCCTAGAGTATGAATATACAGTAGTTAAGAGCATAGAAGTTGTTAGGAGCATAGAAAGCCCTGGACCCTCCACCCACCGCCCTGGACCCTCCGCCCACCGCCCTGGACCCTCCGCCCACCGCCCTGGACCCTCCGCCCACCGCCCTGGACCCTCCGCCCACCGCCCTGGACCCTCCGCCCACCGCCCTGGACCCTCCGCCCGCCGCCCTGGACAAGACACAAACACCTTTGGTCGACGCCCATTTGTAGCCACGCCCACACTGACCCATGCTCGCAATCGCCAACACCCAAACTAGCCTTCGTCCACACTAGTCAACGCCCACGCTAGCCAACACTAGCCTACGCCCACGCTAGCCAACACTAGCCTACGCCCACGCTAGCCAACACTAGCCTACGCCCACGCTAGCCAACACTAGCCTACGCCCACGCTAGCCTACTACGTGTAGGAAGCACGGCAGCTAAGCACAATAACATGGAGAAACTACAGCAATAACAGGACACCAGAGAGCAGAGAGAAATACCAGAGGGACAGAAATGAATACCTCAGAGTGAGGAGAGAAGCAGAGAGGGAGTCTGAAAATAACAAATGAAGCCAAGACCCAACCAAAACTGCTATACAGCCACATCAGGAGCAAAACAACAGTGAAAAAAATAGGTGATGATACTGAAAAAAGGGAGAGGATGGGTACATAGAGGATGACAGAGAGATGTGTGTGAAGAACTCAAGACGAGTTTTCAGGAAGTCTTCACAGTAGAGCAAGAGGAACTCCCTGAACTAAGAGGGTGGTGACAAACCAAGCAGACTTGGAAGATATTGAAATTACCAGAGATGAGGTTAGGAGGTATCTGCTTGAATTAGAAGTGACTAAGGCTGTTGGACCTGATGGAATCTCAACATTGATGCTAAAAGAGGGGACAGAAGCACTTTGCGTGCCACTTCTCTCTGGTCTGCAACAAGTCACTGGAAACGGGAGACCTGCCAGAGAGTTGGAAGACGGCTAACGTAGTCCCAATCTACAAAAAGGGGGCTAGGCAAGAGGCCCTAAATTACAGGCCAGTGTCCTTAACTTGTACACCATGCAAGGTGATGGAGAAGAGTGTGAGAAAAAGCGTGGTAGCACATCTGGGGATCAGGGACTTTGTAACACGTCACCAGCATTGGGGTTCAGGGAAGGCAAGTCGTGTCTCACTGGTTTAATAGAATTTAATAGCATTAAGCAAGAAAGAGAAGGACGGGCAGACTGCATTTTTTTGGACTGCCAGAAAGCTTTTGACACAGTACCCCACACGGGACAGTTGTATAAGTTGGAGAAACAAGCTGGAGTAAGTGGTAGGGTGCTTCTGTGGATAAGGGAGTAACTTAGCAACAGGAAGGAGAGTTACTGTGAGGGGTGAGACCTCAGACTGGTGTGAGGTCACCAGCGGAGTCCCGCAGGGCTCTGTACTCGGACCTATCCTGTTTCTGATATACGTGAATGATCACCCAGCAGGTATAGACTCATTCCTCTCAATGTTTGCCGATGATGCTAAAATTATGAGATGGATTAAGACAGAGGACAGCAAGAGGCTACAGGATGACCTGGACAGACTGAAGGAATGGTCCAACAAATGGCTACTTAAGTTCACCTTGAGCAAGTGCAAAGTGATGAAGATAGGTGTAGGGAGCAGGAGGCTAACCACAACGTACCAGCTATGAGAGGAAATCCTTCACGAGTCAGGACGAGAGAAAGATCTGGAGGTTGATATCACACCAGACCTGTCCCCTGAAGCCCATGTCAAAAGAATCACATCAGTGGCGTATGCAAGGCTGGCGAACATAAGAACTGCCTTTAGAAACTTGTATAAATCATTCAGAACCTTGTATACCTCGTATGTCAGACCAATACTGGACTATGTGGCTCCAGCCTGGAGGCCACATTTAGTCATACACAAAACGAGGTTAGAAAAGGTTCAGAGATATGCCACCAGGCTAGTCCCCGAGCTGAGAGGAATGAGCTAAGAGGAAAGATTACTGGAACTGAACCTCATGACACTAGAAGACAGAAGAGTTAGGGGAGACATGATCACTACTACAAAATTCTCAGAGGAATTGACAGGGTAGATTTTAATTTAAATTAGATAAAGATAAACTGTTTAACACGGGTGGGACGCGAACAAGGGGACACAGGTGGAAACTGAGTACCCACATGAGCCACAGGGACGTTAGAAGGAACTTTTTCAGTGTCAGAGTAGTTAACGGATGGAATGCATTAGGCAGTGATGTGGTGGAGGCTGACTCCATACACAGTTTCAAATGTAGATATGATAGAGCCCAGTAGGCTCAGGAACCTGTACAACAGTTGATTGACAGTTGAGAGGCGGGACCAAAGAGCCAAAGCTCAACCCTTCCCCCCCCCCCCCTAGGCACAACTAGGTGAGTACACTAGCCTACGCCCACGCTAGCTTACGCCCACAATAGCCTTCGGGATTGCTAACCTACGCCCACATTAGTCAACGCCCGCATTAGCCTACGCCCTGACAAGCCTACGCCCACATCAACCTACGCCCAAGCGGAGACCACGCCCACGGTCACCTGTATACACGTGACCCCCACGCCCACGGTCACTGGGAGCTACTCCCGTGTGTAGCCCCTCACCGCCCTCATCCCTTCACTACACCTCTCCCTCCCTCCCTCCCTCCCTCCCTCCCTTCACGACACCCAGGGAGGGAGGGAGGGAGGGAGGGAGGGAGGGAGGGAGGGAGGGAGGGTGCTTTTGCAGGAAGTGATTTATTAAAGGGGCATTAACTGGCAGGACAAGACGCGGACTGCTGCCCTGCCACTACCACCACCACCACCACAACCACCGTCACCACTAGTACCATCACCACCACTACAACCACCGTCACCACTAGTACCATCACCATCACCACCACAACCATTAGTACCATCACTACTAGTACCATCACCACAACAACTACCATCACCACCACAACTACCATCACCACCACAACTACTATCTACCGTGTGTGTGTGTGTGTGTGTGTGTGTGTGTGTGTGTGTGTGTGTGTGTGTGTGTGTGTGTGTGTGTGTGGAAACAAAGTTAGTAGTAACAGTTGATTGATTGACAGTTGAGAAGCGGACCGAAAGAGGAGAGCTCTCTAGATGGATTATCAACTATGGTTGAGAGAGAAGCTTACAGCGGTACCAAGCTGTACCTCGTAGCGCTTCGGAGCTCGTAAGCTGTGTAGTGAATACATACTTAGCCGCTATGGGGTTCTTAAGAGGTGTAGCTCTCTTAAGCAGACGCCTAAATTTGTGATGAGTAGTGACATATTAACATAATAAACAACATACTATTTTATTAACGTTAAACTGGACCTCTACACACGGCCAACAGTCAGCCAGTCACCCCACAACACTCACTATGGGCTGTGACTGGACAAACCGGCCCACCTTCCCCACCCACCTGTTTGACAGCTGGGCATTGCAACAACAGGTGTCTTGCTATTGTCTTGTCTTGCGAGACGTTAGCATATATATATATATATATATATATATATATATATATATATATATATATATATATATATATATATATATATATATATATATATATATAATATATTTGGGGGGGAAGGGGACTATTGAATGTATGTTCTATTTAACAGTAGTAACAACAAGAGTTGTAACTATACTATTGCAACTATTGTCATTCGTACTTGAACTATTTCCAGGCCAGTATTGACCCAGGTCTTTCCTGTTTATAAAACTCTCTAGTTTGTTTTTATTGTTTGATGGTTTGTGTTTACATCCCCCCCCCTGCTTTGGGACTTAGGGCACTATGTCCTAAGTAGTGAACATAAAACAATAACAGAGTGGAATTAGCGAGACATTAGAATTAACTTGGAATTAGCGAGATATTTAGCAATAGAATTAGTTTATTTTAGCAAGATCTGGCAAGGAATTAGCAAGATCTGGCAAGGGGCATGTCATATGTGAGACACTGCTAACCTTTGAACAGTCTGAAAGGCCGAGTTCAAGAGTTTGAAGCCTTTTTTTATGCAGAAACAAATAGGCGATTAGGTCAATTTTGTGAGTGGCGCACCGCAAGGATCCTCTTGGAGAGCTTGGAGCACGGCAAGGATCCTCTTGGAGAGCTTGGAGCACCGCAAGGATCCTCTTGGAGAGCTTGGAGCACCGCAAGGATCCTCTTGGAGAGCTTGGCGCACCGCAAGGATCCTCTTGGAGAGCTTGGCGCACCGCAAGGATCCTCTTGGAGAGCTTGGCGCACCGCAAGGATCCTCTTGGAGAGCTTGGCGCACCGCAAGGATCCTCTTGGAGAGCTTGGCGCACCGCAAGGATCCTCTTGGAGAGCTTGGCGCACCGCAAGGATCCTCTTGGAGAGCTTGGCGCACCGCAAGGATCCTCTTGGAGAGCTTGGCGCACCGCAAGGATCCTCTTGGAGAGCTTGGCGCACCGCAAGGATCCTCTTGGAGAGCTTGGCGCACCGCAAGGATCCTCTTGGAGAGCTTGGCGCACCGCAAGGATCCTCTTGGAGAGCTTGGCGCACCGCAAGGATCCTCTTGGAGAGCTTGGCGCACCGCAAGGATCCTCTTAGAGAGCTTGGCGCACCGCAAGGATCCTCTTGGAGAGCTTGGCGCACCGCAAGGATCCTCTTAGAGAGCTTGGCGCACCGCAAGGATCCTCTTGGAGAGCTTGGCGCACCGCAAGGATCCTCTTAGAGAGCTTGGCGCACCGCAAGGATCCTCTTGGAGAGCTTGCACTGTACATCAACGCCACAGTTGACCAAAGCACAGAGCCGGGGGGGGGGGGGGACTGTCTGCTGTAACGTGGCCGAAAATGATAATGTGACCTTGTACAAATAAGAGCTTCATTAACTCATTAACTCATCATTAACTACATTACAAGACTGGGAAATGTGTATCAGTATTAAACAAATACAAGACCTTACAAGTAGGGCATAACAGTTTAGGTAAGGTGATCAGACGTCACAACTGTGATATATCACCATCAATCACTATCTTTCAGAGGATTGATGAAGACAATGACTAAGGCCTTGACTTCATCAATCTCCTGATTGATGAGGACAGCTAATGTCCTCACGAATAATATAAATACTGTATAACATTTAGAAGTCAAACTCTCCAAACTGACAGAATGTGATATACTATGTGAATGTGGGAGACGGTCGGCCGAGCGGACAGCACGCTGGTCTTGTGATCCTGTGGTCCTGGGTTCGATCCCAGGCGCCGGCGAGAAACAATGGGCAGAGTTTCTTTCATCCTATGCCCCTGTTACCTAGCAGTAAAATAGGTACCTGGGTGCTAGCCAGCTGTCACGGGCTGCTTCCTGGGGGTGAAGGCCTGGTCGAGGACCGGGCCGCGGGACACTAAAATGCCCCGAAATCATCTCAAGATAACCTCAAGATACTATAAATGAGAGGGACTCACAGACAACAGCTAGTTGATCTAGTCGGGAGGCGTTAGGTTAGGTTCGGGCAATCTAGTACGTTATTTCCTGTACGTTGTGACCGTTGGAGAGGGCGCGGGCTGCATCTCTAACACGGAGGAGCTCCGGTAAATACATAACAAAACCTTCCCAAGCTTGGACCAAAAAAAACAACTCTGACTTCAAGGGAAAGCGAGCGAGTATTCAGGTGTATAAGTGTTTGGTTAGGCCCCGTCTGGACTCTTGTATCCAAGCCTGAAGACCTGGCTCTCAGAACGACATACCTGCCCTGGAGGAAGGTGTAGCCACACACCTGCACCACACACCTGCGTCACTGTGTAGGGCAAACAAACACCTATTTTTTTCATCCATAGGACAATCAACTCGTGGACTCGTGTATCTGCCGAAGCCATAAACAAATTCAACAAATTTGTTGAATGTGTTCAATTAAACAAATTTCAATTTGTTGACATTTTAATTTCAAAATTCAACGAATCCACTTGAGTTTTGAACTCTCCAGTTCACGACTCAAGTGGACAAAATCGTCAGGAATAATAGGAGGAGGAAGGGGAACTCATGACAAGCCACCGGCTTCGCGTCCCCATCGAGACCACTAAAGATGGCGGCCCTCAGGTAAATTTCAGGTAAACAAGAAATCACCCAATTACCTCCGGTCTTAAAGCGCTCACAGGCACCCACAACGATCCCTCCATGTACTAGCTGGGACCCAAGAGCCGACGGCCGCACGGAACAAGGCGAGATCACAAGTTCACTTCACAAGGACCCTGTATACGCGGCCGACTGCGTAGTGCGGACAGATGACCTGTATTTGAAGGGCGGGAGATTGATATGCAGGCGAGGCAGGTGCCCACAGGTCTGACCAAGCTCCACCTGGTGATTAGGGTGAGACACAAGAGACGTTGGCTGTATAGCTGATTACGCGTCGCTACGCAGTGGAGGAGTGAAGACTCCGAGGCTTTCTGACGCTCCTGAGGCATTCATACGCGTTGTGTATGTGTGTGTGTGTGTGTGGGGGGGGGGGGGTGGGGCTGTGGTGGCTGCTTGAACCTTTGCTTGCTGTTCCGTGGTGTGTTTGGGTGCGTGAGGGAGGCGGGGGGGACTAGGGTAGATAGGGAGAGTGTGAAGTAATGGTTATATCTACCACTTGCTGGGCTCGAGTCGCCACGGGGTCACCTTGGGGGTTGTTCCCTTCACCCCTCCCTCACCCCCCCCCCTCTCCCTCTGACTGTACACACACACTCTCTCTCTCTTGCTTCCTCACTCTAACTCTTTTCCTCTCACTCTCTCTCACTCTTTCCCTTCAAAAAACTTTCGATCAGCTTCGTTCGATTTTCCGCCTCTCTCTTACCCCTTTTCTCACTCACTCACTCACTCACTCACTCACTCACTCACTCACACACACACACACACACACACACACACACACACACACACACACACACACACACACACAGTGGGGTCTGAATTTGATAAAGCCAAGAAGACTCGCAGCGCAGAAGTGACCTGAAACTAAGTAGTTGAACAAGAAAGATGTTGTTTGTCCATTTGAGTTGAGTATGTGAGGCAGTGCATAGGGTCCACCCCGACCTTGGGAATAGTGCCTCACGCCTCATTATCCAGGCGTCCGGCCAGGCGTCCGGCCAGGCGTCGGGCCAGGCGTTGGGCCAGGCGTCCGGCCAGGCGTCGAGTCAGGCGTCCGGCCAGGCGTCGGGCCAGGCGTCGGGCCAGGGGTCCGGCCAGGCGTCCGGCCAGGCGTCCGGCCAGGCGTCGGGCCAGGCGTCCGGCCAGGCGTCGGGCCAGGCGTCCGGCCAGGCGTCGGGCCAGGCGTCAAGCCAGGCGTCAGGCCAGGCGTCCGGCCAGTCCTCCGGCCAGGCGTCCGGGCAGGCGTCAGGCCAGGCGTCCGGCTAGGCGTCCGGCTAGGCGTCGGACCAGGCGTCGGCCGAGTTATGATCATTTAATAATTTAAATATTTTATTATGTAAGAGTTCTTATTTGGTTTGAGTGGTCATTCTCTGTCTCGCCTGGTCATGCTGGCTGGTGTTTCATCCTCCCGGCGTGAGAACACCGGCGCTGCCAGGTGTTTAGGAGCGGGAGGAGAGCCAACACCGGCGCTGGCAGGTGTTTAGGAGGGGGAGGAGAGCCAACACCGACGTGGAGGTCCACCTTGGCGTGCCTCTCAGGGCGTCACCTCACCGATTGTTTGCTTGTTAGTGCTGTTGTTGTGCTCGTTTCTGTCTTCCTGCTTGTCTCTCTGTCTGTCTGTCTCACGAGACTAAACTTTCGTAACCCACAGCAGTGTTAACTTTAATTATCTCTTACCACACCCATCATCGCCTCCCCCGTCACCCTCCGTCCCTACACCATCAACTGGGCTCCTCCACTCCCACCACCAACTTCAAGACATTCAAGATGAAACACCAATGACGCCCCAATGAATAAATTATTGAGAGCCGCTGACATTAGTAAATCACTGTTTTTCCCCTACATGCAAATAAGAGTTCGAGCCGTGTGTGTTTATATATGTAACATATCCATACATCAATTAAAACATTGATTGTAACCATGATATATATGTGCTTCAGCCTACAGTTTAGACCTATTGTCTTATGTATGACCCTCTGTCCTGCGTGACATTGAATACCAGCATTATCCTCACTTTAATAAGACTCTCAAAATCCTCAGATTAGGCAAAATTGTAATTATTTTTGTCAATAAAGATGTTAATAATAATAATGTAATAGAATCATCGGTGCACATGGAGTGTAGTATATGCTGACGGAGGTCCCCAAAACCACGAGACTCGGGTTCTGGGAGGTCCCCGGGGGCTTCAGGCAGCCATTAAACCCTTAGGAATCAAGATCTGGGGGTCAGCTTAGGGAGAGATGGCAGCACTATGTGGGCCCCTCACCGTGCCGACCAGCTGTGCCAGGGTGCGGCTACTGAGGAGTGAAGGAGGAGCCCTCACTCCTCAGTGAGGGAGGACCCCCCTCACTCCTCAGTGATGGAGGAGCCCTCACTCCTCACCAGCCGGAGCACCACCAGGGGCGTAACCCCGATGGTGTTGATACCTTAGGCCAGAGCCGCCTCCCAGGAGCCACAATTAACAGTGAGAGGGGATCTATGAGAGTGGAGAGCAGTAACTGGTGTACCACAGGGTCAGTTATGGCCACCCATCATGTTTCCAATATACATTAGCTACTGCCAGGATGCAATTGGCTTCTATATGTCATTGTTTGCCAGTGATGCAAAACAAATCGGTCAAATCAGGGAAAATGGGAGCAATAGCATATTGCAAAATGAACTAAATACATTATAACATGGTCTAAAATGTGGCTATTTGGTTTTAACCTAGACAAATGCAATGTTATGAAGGTAGGCACTGGAGTGAGTAGACAGCAGCACATAATGGGTTAGAAGTTGAGTCACAATAACGGGGCTGAAGACATAATGACCAAATCACAGGTAAGAAAAAATGGAGAAACTACGACGTTTCGGTCCATCTTTGTCCATTATGAAGACCCGATAATGATCCAGAGAAACACACCAGAGAGGTGGGACCAAAGAGCTGAAGCTCAACCCCTGCCAGTACAGCTAGGCGAGCACATGATGGTTATCTTCCACATGGAGCGCTTAAGGTCAACACTGATGTCGCAACACCTGTCAGGTGGGGGGGGGGGTCATGTTGACCTCTAGGCCCCCCCCCCCTGTGTGGCCACACCAGGCGTGGGGCCCCCACTCTCCACCCTGTGGGGCCACACCAGGCGTGGGGGGCCCCCACTCTCCACCCTGTGTGGCCACACCAGGCGTGGGGGGCCCCCACTCTCCACCCTGTGTGGCCACACCAGGCGTGGGGGGCCCCCACTCTCCACCCTGTGGGGCCACACCAGGCGTGGGGGGCCCCCACTCTCCACCCTGTGTGGCCACACCAGGCGTGGGGGGCCCCCACTCTCCACCCTGTGTGGCCACACCAGGCGTGGGGGGCCCCCACTCTCCACCCTGTGGGGCCACACCAGGCGTGGGGGGCCCCCACTCTCCACCCTGTGGGGCCACACCAGGCGTGGGGGGCCTTCAACACGCCCAGTGTAGCCAGTTCCAGGGAGTAACCTCTCGCCTCCGCCCACTTGTGGCACATGGGGAGTCTCCTGCAGTAACACAATACTCGGGTAGCGTAATGTGGGCGTGGGCGTTGCTAGGCGACGCCCACGCCACTGATGCGTGCATAATAAGCGGTGGGTGTAGTCCCACACACATACACACACACACAAGGGACCTGGTAAGGGGCCTCGTAGCCTGGTGGATAGCGCGCAGGACTCGTAATTCTGTGGCGCGGGTTCGATTACCGCACGAGGCAGAAACAAATGGGCAAAGTTTCTTTCACCCTGAATGCCCCTGTTACCTAGCAGTAAATAGGTACCTGGGAGTTAGTCAGCTGTCACGGGCTGCTTCCTGGGGGGTGTGTGTGTGTGTGTGGTGTGAAAAAAAGTAGTTAGTAAACAGTTGATTGACAGTTGAGAGGCGGGCCGAAAGAGCAAAGCTCAACCCCCGCAAGCACAAGTAGGTGCTTGCAGCACACACACACACACACACACACACACACACACACACACACACACACACACACACACACACACACACACACACACACACACACACTGCCCGTCCGCCTCTGGTGTGTGTGGATGATGGGAGATGGGCTAAAGTATTTGCTAATTGGGTTACATGATGGGGCAGATTCGTGCAGTGACTGTCAACGGTGCTCAGGCCACTATGTTTGGGGGGAGGGGGGTGAGAGAGTTGTGGGGAGGAGGAGGAGGAGGACAAGTGAAGGGGAATGAGGCGGGCTCATTTGGGGTGCTTGTGGTGAGGCACACTTAAACACAACAGCATCAGCAGCGTGTGCAATGCTGGTCGGCCTTCTTGTAGCCTACGATAGCGCCTGGGCAAGGAAACTTTGAGAGGGTCAACCACATTTGGGTGAATGTACACCCACACACACACACACCAAACACACACATGTTGGTGAGTGTTCACACACACATTAAAACTGTTTGTGGCTTCCGTTTCCGTTTTGACCGGTGTGTGTTCCGTTGACCGTTGTTGCCACACCCCATGTGTCCTACACTGTGGTGGTGAGTGTGGCACACAGGGCCACACCCCATGTGTCCTACACTGTGGTGGTGAGTGTGGCACACAGGGCCACACCCCATGTGTCCTAAACCGAGGTGGTGAGTTTGGCACACAGGGCCACACCCCATGTATCCTAAACTGAGGTGGTGAGTGTGGCACACAGGGCCACACCCCATGTATCCTAAACCGAGGTGGTGAGTTTGGCACACAGGGCCACACCCCATGTATCCTAAACTGAGGTGGTGAGTGTGGCACACAGGGCCACACCCCATGTGTCCTAAACTGAGGTGGTGAGTTTGGCACACAGGGCCACACCCCATGTATCCTAAACTGAGGTGGTGAGTGTGGCACACAGGGCCACACCCCATGTATCCTAAACTGAGGTGGTGAGTTTGGCACACAGGGCCACACCCCATGTATCCTAAACTGAGGTGGTGAGTTTGGCACACAGGGCCACACCCCATGTGTCCTAAACTGAGGTGGTGAGTGCGGTTGATCGCTTACTCGTCGGATTAAATGATACATGCTGGTATTGGGCGGGTTGACTACTGCTACTGCTGCTGATCTTACTGCTGCTTCAACTACTGTCTTTACCATTCCAGATTGTTACTGCTCCTGCTGCTACTGCCTCTCAGTATCAAGGGTAAGTAGCCTGAGCTGTGTGCTATTATCATTAGCGAGGCATTCTCTGTGCTAGGTGTTATGTGCTAGGTCGTAAGAAGCGATTGGGGAGTTTTAATATTTTACGATTGTGAATTGAAGATAATCTTACATTCTTACTGGCTTATCTACGTACAGCGGTTTGCCATTAATTACTAATCTTTAATTCCATAAAACAATAGTCATACGAGTTCCTTTGTTCCCTGATATAATCAAAATACTAGTAATGAACCCATATTGGATTTAAAATGAGCCGACAATTAACGAAATGCTGAACGAACCCTTGAATGTCCGGCTTAACTAGCGGTTCGTTAACACGTGAACCAAATTTGTGTAAGGAGGAAGAGTGTGGAACCGGGATTTTCTTGTGTAATAGTTACACAGCGATTAACAATGGTGGTTAAGTAGCGCCATGATTAGGTTCCGTAGTTAGAGGGACAGGTAAGCAGGAAATAATTAGTGTGTGTGTAGAGTATTGAGAGTTACTGGGTGAGTACAGGAGTAGCCACTTAAGGTTTACATGTGAGTATACATAGCTGGATACACATACTCACCCTTAAGGAACGAGTTCACAGAGTAAAGAGTAAACACAGATAGGAGAGAGAGAGAGAGAGAGAGAGAGAGAGAGAGAGAGAGAGAGAGAGAGAGAGAGAGAGAGAGAGAGAGAGAGAGAGATAATAAACGAAACACACACACATAGAAAATAAGAGAATAGAGGAGACATGTACACGTAAGAAGAGAGATAAACAGAGCTAAGCAGGAAGAAGACAAACACAAGAGCTAAAAAAGCAGGATCGCACCCGTCAAGCAGAAGCAGCAGCAGCAGCAGCAGGAAGAGACTATATGGATCTCCAATACGACCCAGCAGGCCAGGCATCACAGCTCCCCCCTCCCCCCTCCCAGGAGGTGACGGGGGATGGGGGTGGGGAAGAGGGACGGAGGGAACTAGACCAGTAAATAAGAATCGCCCAACTAGAGATGGAAAAAGAGACACAAGAGAGATGCAAGAGGCGAAGTCCAAAGCTTCAATGATAATAAGGTCTCATAAAACACACACACACACACACACACACACACACACACACACACACACACACACACACACACACACACACACACACACACACACACACACACACTATTATAAGTGTTTTTGTCGTGGTGTCTCAACTCTGCCAATTTGATCAGGTCATCAAGATTGGAAGAAGTGTTATTGACGATTTGAATAATTTATGACGAATTGAATCATTGATGAATTAAACTATGACGAATTGAATCATTGATGAATTAACCCATTTATGACGAATTGAATTATTGATGAATTAAACCATTTATGACGAATTAAATCATTGATGAATTAAACCATTTATGACGAATTGAATCATTGATGAATTAAACCATTTATGACGAATTGAATCATTGATGAATTGAACCATTTATGACGAATTGAATCATTGATGAATTAACCCATTTATGACGAACTGAATCATTAATATACTCATTGACTCTCTTTTATCCTAATTATTTTCAATTGATGATTTCCTAATTATGAAAATATGATAGATAATTATATCTATTATATTTACTGATATTAATCCTGTCTATACCGATCAAAGGGATTAACCTTTACATCGATCATAAGGATTAATCGTATTTACACCGATCATGGGATTAATCTTTACATCAGAGATTAATCGTATTTACACCGATCATAGGGATTAATCGTATTTACACCGATCATAGGGATTAATCTTGTCTACATCGATCATAAGGATTAATCTTTACACCGATGAACAAGGATTAATCTTATTTACACAGATCATGGAAAATAATCTTATTTACACAAATGGAGATTAATCTTATTTACACAGATGGAGATTAATCTTATTTACACAGATGGAGATTAATCTTATTTACACCGATTATAAAGATCTTTTTTTTTTGTTTTTTACACCAGTCCCTGTTATTTACCTGCGGTGCCTGGTAGCCCTCGTCAGACTGGTGAGGGTGTATTTACAAGGGGATCGAATACCTGTTTACACGCGAAAGGTTAGTTGAAAACCTTAGTATTTGGATCATAGTGGCGGGACTGTCCACATTTTGCTGTCTCACCCGTGTTTATATTTGGGTTAAGAGGCAAAGATGTCCCAAAGACCTGTCCCTGGGACGGGTCCCAAACCTGCACATAGAAATAACGCACCATATGAGACCAGAAGGCATGGCAGGATGTGCAGAATATCCCCGTTGAAGAGCAGAGGTGCAATAGGTACGCTGAGAGAGAACTCTATCAACAGCAGAGGCCCGAGACTGTTCAACACGCTTCCACTACACATAACTGGCCGACCCCTCACAGTGTTCAAGAGAGAACTATCAACAGCAGAGGCCCGAGACTGTTCAACACGCTTCCACTACACATAACTGGCCGACCCCTCACAGTGTTCAAGAGAGAACTATCAACATCAGAGGCCCGAAACTGTTCAACACGCTTCCACTACACATAACTGGCCGACCCCTCACAGTGTTCAAGAGAGAACTTGACAAACACCTCCAAAGGATACCTGATCAACCAGGCTGTGATTCATACGTCAGGCTGCGAGCAGCCGCGTCCAACAGCCTGGTTGACCAGACAACCAACTGGGAGGCCTGGTCGGAGACCGGGCCGGCGGCCTATTGATCCCCGGAAGCTACACAAGGTAGACACAAGGTAACATGGCTGGAAGACAGGCAGGATAGTAGGTAAACATGTAGGTAAGGAGGCAGATAGGTAGGTGATAGAGGGGTAAACATGCCCCCCCCCTCCTCCCCTCCCCCCCTCCCAAGGGTGTGCCCGCAAGACTGACGAATTTACCTTAATGCACACGAGACGTAGAGGTGATAGTCGCTTGGCATAACAGTCCAGACACTAGTGAGCTTGTTTAACACGTCAGCTGATCCCAGGCACGTGATAGGGATGTCGACTGCCCCAAACACGTGATTTAAATATATATCAGCTGATTGGACACCAGGTGATGACATCATCAGCTGATTGGACACCAGGTGATGACAACATCAGCTGATTGGACACCAGGTGATGACATCATCAGCTGATTGGACACCAGGTGATGACATCATCAGCTGATTGGACACCAGGTGATGACATCATCAGCTGATTGGACACCAGGTGATGACATCATCAGCTGATTGGACACAGGTGATGACATCATCAGCTGATTGGACACCAGGTGAATACATCATCAGCTGATTGGACACCAGGTGATGACAACATCAGCTGATTGGACACCAGGTGATCACATCAGCTGATTGGACACCAGGTGATGACAACATCAGCTGATTGGACACCAGGTGATAACAGCATCAGCTGATTGGACACCAGGTGATCACAACCTCAGCTGATTGGACACCAGGTGATCACAACATCAGCTGATTGGACACCAGGTGATAACAGCATCAGCTGATTGGACACCAGGTGATGACAACATCAGCTGATTGGACACCAGGTGATCACATCAGCTGATTGGACACCAGGTGATCACAACATCAGCTGACCGGACACCGGAGGAACGTAGTAGAATCAGCTGACAGAAATATCACGTGGTCTGAGTATCTGTCATTCATTGTTTATGTTTGTCAACAAGGCGACGTCACCCCAGAGGGTTAAAAGCCATTGATGGATACTATGGGTCTCGAACCAGCTAACCTAACCTAACCAAACCTATCCTAGAACTAACCTGGTAGGTAGGTATAACACCCACCACACAAACCCCCTCCCCCACCACACAAACCCCTCCCCCCCCCCCCACCACACAAAGCTTGGTGAAGACTGTCTAAGCCTCATAACTGTGCATCCTTCAGAGAGGCGCCGGCCAGGAGGGAGGGGGGGGTTGTAGGGGAGCGTGGGGGGGGGGGGGTTATGTGGGGAGTGAGGAGTATAGTTGGGGAGATGTGGGGGACTGTGGAGGAGAGGGTTGTGTGGGGAAGGTTGGGAGCAGCAGGGTGGTGGTGATGGGGGAGGTGTGGAGGAGCAAGGTGGTGGTGTGTGGGAGGTGTGGAGGAGCAGGGTGGTGGTGGTGGTGGTGTGGGAGGTGTGGAGGAGCAAGGTGTTGGTGTGTGGGAGGTGTGGAGCAGCAGGGTGGTGGTGGTGGTGTGGGAGGTGTGGAGGAGCAGGGTGGTGGTGGTGGTGTGGGAGGTGTGGAGGAGCAGGGTGGTGGTGGTTTGGGAGGTGTGGAGCAGCAGGGTGGTGGTGGTGTGGGAGGTGTGGAGCAGCAGGGTGGTGGTGATGTGGGAGGTGTGGAGGAGCAGGGTGGTGGTGGTGTGGGAGGTGTGGAGCAGCAGGGTGGTGGTGGTGTGTGGGAGGTGTGGAGGAGCAGGGTGGTGGTGGTGGTGTGGGAGGTGTGGAGCAGCAGGGTGGTGGTGGTGGAAGGTGTGGAGCAGCAGGGTGGTGGTGGTGGTGTGGGAGGTGTGGAGCAGCTGGGTGGTGGTGGTGGTGTGGGAGGTGTGGAGCAGCTGGGTGGTGGTGGTGGGAGGTGTGGAGCAGCTGGGTGGTGGTGGTGGTGTGGGAGGTGTGGAGCAGCTGGGTGGTGGTGGTGGGAGGTGTGGAGCAGCTGGGTGGTGGTGGTGGTGTGGGAGGTGTGGATCAGCAGGGTGGTGGAGGTAGTGGGAGGTGTAGAGCAGCAGGGTGGTGGTGGTGTGGGAGGTGTGGAGCAGCAGGGTGGTGGTGGTGTGGAAGGTGTGGATCAGCAGGGTGGTGGTGTGGAAGGTGTGGATCAGCAGGGTGGTGGAGGTAGTGAGAGGTGTGGATCAGCAGGGTGGTGGAGGTAGTGGGAGGTGTGGAGCAGCAGGGTGGTGGTGGTGTGTGGGAGGTGTGGAGCAGCAGGGTGGTGGTGATGGTGGTGGGAGGTGTGGAGCAGCAGGGTGTGGGAGGTGTGGAGGAGGGGGTGTGGGGGGGATGGGGCCAGCAGCAGGGCGGTGCTGGCCCCACTACACTTGCACTCTGGCTGTGACGTGCACATCTGGCCCCTCACAGCCGCCAGTAGCAGCCGGGTCCACAGTTTCTCTTGAACATGGCACTGTAACCTCAACGGTAGACCTGATGCAACAGTAGTCACTGTGATGCAACAGTAGTCACTGTGATGCAACAGTAGTCACTGTGATGCAACAGTAGGCACTGTGATGCAACAGTAGTCACTGTGATGCAACAGTAGTCACTGTGATGTAACAGTAGTCACTGTGATGGAACAGTAGTCACTGTGATGTAACAGTAGTCACTGTGATGCAACAGTAGTCACTGTGATGCAACAGTAGTCACTGTGATGTAACAGTAGTCACTGTGATGGAACAGTAGTCACTGTGATGTAACAGTAGTCACTGTGATGCAACAGTAGTCACTGTGATGCAACAGTAGTCACTGTGATGCAACAGTAGTCACTGTGATGTAACAGTAGTCACTGTGATGCAACAGTAGTCACTGTGATGCAACAGTAGTCACTGTGATGCAACAGTAGTCACTGTGATGCAACAGTAGTCACTGTGATGCAACAGTAGTCACTGTGATGCAACAGTAGTCACTGTGATGTAACAGTAGGCACTGTGATGCAACAGTAGTCACTGTGATGCAACAGTAGTCACTGTGATGCAACAGTAGGCACTGTGATGCAACAGTAGTCACTGTGATGCAACAGTAGTCACTGTGATGCAACAGTAGTCACTGTGATGCAACAGTAGTCACTGTGATGCAACAGTAGTCACTGTGATGCAACAGTAGTCACTGTGATGCAACAGTAGTCACTGTGATGGAACAGTAGGCACTGTGATGGAACAGTAGTCACTGTGATGCAACAGTAGGCACTGTGATGCAACAGTAGTCACTGTGATGCAACAGTAGGCACTGTGATGCAACAGTAGTCACTGTGATGCAACAGTAGGCACTGTGATGCAACAGTAGTCACTGTGATGCAACAGTAGGCACTGTGATGCAACAGTAGTCACTGTGATGCAACAGTAGGCACTGTGATGCAACAGTAGTCACTGTGATGCAACAGTAGTCACTGTGATGCAACAGTAGTCACTGTGATGCAACAGTAGGCACTGTGATGCAACAGTAGTCACTGTGATGCAACAGTAGGCACTGTGATGCAACAGTAGTCACTGTGATGCAACAGTAGGCACTGTGATGCAACAGTAGTCACTGTGATGCAACAGTAGGCACTGTGATGCAACAGTAGTCACTGTGATGCAACAGTAGTCACTGTGATGCAACAGTAGGCACTGTGATGCAACAGTAGGCACTGTGATGCAACAGTAGGCACTGTGATGCAACAGTAGGCACTGTGATGCAACAGTAGGCACTGTGATGCAACAGTAGTCACTGTGATGCAACAGTAGTCACTGTGATGCAACAGTAGGCACTGTGATGCAACAGTAGGCACTGTGATGCAACAGTAGGCACTGTGATGCAACAGTAGGCACTGTGATGCAACAGTAGTCACTGTGATGCAACAGTAGGCACTGTGATGCAACAGTAGTCACTGTGATGCAACAGTAGGCACTGTGATGCAACAGTAGTCACTGTGATGCAACAGTAGTCACTGTGATGTAACGATAGGCACTGTATTCTAATGCAACAATAGGCACTGTGATGCAACAGTAGTCACTGTGATGCAACAGTAGTCACTGTGATGCAACAGTAGTCACTGTGATGCAACAGTAGTCACTGTGATGCAACAGTAGTCACTGTGATGCAACAGTAGTCACTGTGATGGAACAGTAGTCACTGTGATGCAACAGTAGTCACTGTGATGCAACAGTAGTCACTGTGATGTAACAGTAGTCACTGTGATGCAACAGTAGTCACTGTGATGCAACAGTAGTCACTGTGATGGAACAGTAGGCACTGTGATGCAACAGTAGTCACTGTGATGCAACAGTAGTCACTGTGATGTAACAGTAGTCACTGTGATGTAACAGTAGTCACTGTGATGGAACAGTAGTCACTGTGATGCAACAGTAGTCACTGTGATGCAACAGTAGTCACTGTGATGTAACAGTAGTCACTGTGATGGAACAGTAGTCACTGTGATGGAACAGTAGTCACTGTGATGCAACAGTAGTCACTGTGATGCAACGGTAGTCACTGTGATGTAACGATAGGCACTGTATTATAATGCAACAATAGGCACTGTACTTTAATACAATAGTCACTGTATTATAATGCAACAATAGGCACTGTACTTTAATACAATAGTCACTGTATTATAATGCAACAATTGGTACTGCTCTCTAATGCAGTGATAGGCACTGTACTCTAATGCATTGATAGGCACTGTACTCTAATGCAGTGATAGGCACTGTACTATAATACAATGATAGGCACTGTACTCTAATGCAGTGATAGGCACTGTACTCTAATACAATGATAGGCACTGTACTCTAATGCAATGATAGGCACTGTACTCTAATGCAGTGATAGGCACTGTACTCTAATGCAATGATAGGCACTGTACTCTTGCAGTGATAGGCACTGTTCTTTATTAATGCAAATATATACATGGTACTATGCTAGGCAGTGTACTACAATGTAGTGACAAGCACTGTACAATAATGCAATGATAGGCACTGTATTATAGTGCAAAGATAGTCACTGTAATGTTACTATAGAAAATATAACGGATAGACACTATACTCCAGTACAGCGATAGACACTATACCCCAATACAGCGATAGACACTGTTCTCCAATACAGCGATAGACACTGTACCCCAATACAGCGATAGACACTGTACCCCAATACAGCGATAGACACTGTTCTCCAATACAGCGATAGACACTGTACCCCAAAACAGCGATAGACACTGTACCCCAATACAGCGATAGACACTGTACGCTAATACAGCGATAGACACTGTACCCCAATACAGCGATAGACACTGTACCCCAATACAGCGATAGGCACTGTACCCCAATACAGCGATAGACACTGTACCCCAATACAGCGATAGACACTGTACCCCAATACAGCGATAGACACTGTACCCCAATACAGCGATAGACACTGTACCCCAATACAGCGATAGACACTATACCCCAATACAGCGATAGACACTGTTCTCCAATACAGCGATAGACACTGTACCCCAATACAGCGATAGACACTGTACCCCAATACAGCGATAGACACTGTACCCCAATACAGCGATAGACACTGTACCCCAATACAGCGATAGACACTGTACCCCAATACAGCGATAGACACTGTACCCCAATACAGCGATAGACACTGTACCCCAATACAGCGATAGACACTGTACCCCAATACAGCGATAGACACTGTACGCTAATACAGCGATAGACACTGTACCCCAATACAGCGATAGACACTGTACGCTAATACAGCGATAGACACTGTACCCCAATACAGCGATAGACACTGTACCCCAATACAGCGATAGACACTGTACCCCAATACAGCGATAGACACTGTACGCTAATACAGCGATAGACACTGTACCCCAATACAGCGATAGACACTGTACCCCAATACAGCGATAGACACTGTACCCCAATACAGCGATAGACACTGTACCCCAATACAGCGATAGACACTGTACCCCAATACAGCGATAGACACTGTACCCCAATACAGCGATAGACACTGTACCCCAATACAGCGATAGACACTGTACCCCAATACAGCGATAGACACTGTACTCCAATACAACTCTAGATACTGTATTCTAATACAGCGATAGACACTAATATAACGATAGACATTCTACTCTAAATGCCACTTGGCTCTTGTGGGGGGGGGGGAGTTTTATGATTTTTTTATTAAATATTTCGGTTCGATTATTTTTGTATTTATATGAAAAAGTTTGTGTGTTCGTACACACCAGTAATGACGTCATTGTTTTACCTTATTAGTGCCCCGGTGAGGAGTCGCGTGTGAGGTGGTGGAGAGATGGTGGTAGTAGTGGTGGTAGTGGTGGTAGTAATCGTTGTAGTAAGCCGTAGTAGTTGTTGTTGAAGGTATTAACTGCAGTAGGCGTCCTTGGTGGAAGTAATTTCGACTTTTTTTTTGGGTTATATAGTTTGAGATTTTTTTTTTATTTAATAATTCGTTTGCAAAATGTTCACAAATAAACACGTAAAGTACTTAAAATATAAATAAAAATGTGTTTCTCTCGCACACGACCTCAGAGCGGGTGGCGTCCCTCACACAGTGTCGTCCCTACTCGGACTGCGCCCCGCGCCAGCTGCTCACCCCATAAATGATGGCAGCGCGCCTCCGTGACGTCACCACCCACCGCCGCTGCCAGACGCGCTCATTCCATTTCATTCCTTCTATCTCCATCCTCGGTCCCATTACCCTGGTGTATACATTCCCCCATTACCTTCATTAGTAAATAGGTTGCGGGCTAATATATTAATGGGGGGATAGATGAATGGTGCTTGTTAATGGGGTTGAGGGGAAATTGATGAACCGGCAACGTCATCCCCAGCTATGACGTCAGGGGGAGCACGGTACTCTATCAATGAAATCCTGCTGCTCACTTTACTGCTGGTGGAGCCTTTTGGGCACGGTGTTCTCCTGCATGTACCTCAGCAGCTGGACTGGAGGGGGACTCTGGCAGCTGCACAGGAGCCCCCCACCACACACACCCTCCCCTCCCGGTCACAAAGTCGAATCAATAAGTTAGATCGCGAAGGATCCCCTTCCCCCCCCCTCCTTCACTTGAAATCCTTTTACTACGAGGTTACTACTAGTGGCGTGGGCGTGGGCGGGGGGCGGGGCGCCCCTACGAGGGCGTGGGCGTGGAGTACTGTGCAGGAGCAGGTCAATGATTTCTGGGCGTTGGGAGCGTAGGTGTTATGTGTTATGTATCCTGGTGTGTCCAGGATACATATGTGGAACACTAGGGGAAGGCAACTGTCAACGGGCTCGCCATAGCCCGTGCTACTTGCAACTTTGTTCCGGGTAGCGATTTTTTAACAACAACAACAGGGAACTGTCAGGAGAAAGCGACAAGACATTATAATTATATAGCTCTGGGAAGGGGTTAGGATAAGGCTTTGGGGTGGGACGGAAGGAGAGGAATGGTACCCAACCACTTGGGGACGGTCGGGGATTGAACGCCGACCTGCATGAAGCGAGACGGTCTCTCTACCGTCCAGCCCAAGTGGTTGGGCCGGGCTATATTAGACCAGGAATGGCTAAGTTTAGATTCTGGCTTCTCTGTACCCACTACAGAATGTGTGATACAACATGTAATCATTGTTGGTCTCAACAGTGCATATTCGTACGTTTGGTCCTCGACCAGGAGGCCTGGTCGAGGACCGGGCCGCGGGGACGTTGAGCCCTGAAATCATGGCAGGGTAACCGCAGGGTAACTGCATGATAACCGCAGGGTAACTGCATGATAACCGCAGGGTAACTGTAGGATAACCGCAGGGTAACCACAAGGTAACCGCAGGGTGACCACAAGGTAACCGCAGGGTAACTGCATGATAACCGCAGGGTAACTGTAGGATAGCCGCAGGATGACCACAAGGTAACCGCATGGTAAGGTAAGGTTCCAGCAAATGGTTGGTATAAGTACTATCATTCTAAGAGCGTGGGCAACCCCCAACTCACACAGGCATTTTGAACATATCAACACGGAGTTTGTAATATGTATATTATTTACACATATAGTAGAGAAGATACCTCCGGTTAACAGCCTGACAGCTTTCCCTTACCCTAGCTAGGTGAACCAAGGCATGAGATATAAGGGAACGTTATATCACACGTATCACCCTGCCAGGGAGTCGAACCCACTGTCAGTGGGATGAGAGACGACTCACCACTACGCCACAGCCCGCCTGTTGATGAATACCTCAGAGTTATGTCTACTCCCAAGACCTGCTTAGTTTAGTGACACAGAGGTTTATCTTGCCTCGTGATATCGTATCAATGTGGCCTTGCCCCCACCCCCTCCTGGTCTTCAATCTCATCACCTTGCATTTACTGAGATTAAAGTCGAGCTGCCATCTCTCTTAAGTTTGCCCGGGGCCACTCCGAAACCTTCTACAATCATCTTCTGTTATGATCCGTCTTATCAGCCTTGAATCATTGGCAAATATTGACGTGAATGATCCTACTTCTTCAGCTATGTGTCCCAGACATGTGTGCGACACAGGGAGGGGGGGGGGATGACACAGGGGGGGGGGTGCAGCTTGTTGATCTCTTCTGTTATCATCTCTCACTACAACTCTCTGTTTCCTGTTGCATAGATACTCTCCCACCCGTTCAACATGTCTTCAATTATGCCACCGTGTTTCACAAGTTTGTGAGGCCGTCTGTGTGTGTGAGAGAGAGAGAGAGAGAGAGAGAGAGAGAGAGAGAGAGAGAGAGAGAGAGAGAGAGAGAGAGAGAGAGAGAGAGAGAGAGAGAGAGAGAGAGAGAGCGCAAAAAATTTAATCGCATTAAATATTTTGAGGGAATTAACACGGAGGAAAAAAATTAATTTAGCTAAAAAAATAAAAATATATATTAACTTTTATAAAAGTCAATATTTGCACTGCCAGGATGACAAGATGGTTTGGGTGGAAGCTTAAGACACAGATGCGACACAGAGCTGAGGGAAGACTCGCGTAGCGTAAGAGAAGTGGACAAAATGGAATAAACTCAAGGAGGCAGTAGACAGGATGGACAAAATTAGATTGATTGATTGATAAAGATTAAGCCACCCAAGAGGTGGCACGGGCATGAATAGCCCGTAAAGGACAAAATTAAGTTCCGGAGTCATTGTGTATTATACGGCCGCTGGCTGGGAAGATGGGTACAAGAGGTGAGATGGATGTGAGTAAAGCTTTTGACGTGGATTACAAATAATTGAACACACACACGCGCGCGCGCGCACAGATGCAAGGTATCACTTGGGAGATGAAATACTTCAAGAGTCAGAGAGAGAGAAAGACCTGGGGGTTGATATCACGCCAGACCTGTCCCCTGAAGCTCATATCAAGAGGATAACAGCAGCAGCATATGCCAGATTGGCTAACATAAGAACGGGTTTTAGAAACTTGTGTAAGGAATCTTTCAGAACATTATATACCACATATGTCAGACCAATCCTGGAGTATGCAGCCCCAACATGGAGTCCATATCTAGTCAAGCATAAGACTAAACTGGAAAAGGTTCAAAGGTTTGCCACCAGACTAGTACCCGAGCTGAGAGGTATGAGCTACGAGGAGAGACTACGGGAATTAAACCTCACTTCGTTGGAAGACAGAAGACTTATGGGGGACATGATCACCACATTCAAGATCCTCAAGGGAATCGACAGGGTTGATAAAGACAGTCTATTTAACACAAGGGGCACACGCACTAGGGGACACAGGTAGAAACTGAGTGCCCAAATGAGCCACAGAGATATTAGAAAGAACTTTTTTAGTGTCAGAGTGGTTGACAAATGGAATGCATTAGGCAGTAATGAGGTGGAGGCTGACTCCATACACAGTTTCAAGTGTAGATATGATAGAGCCCAGTAGGCTCAGGAACCTGTACACCAGTTGACTGACAGTTGAGAGGCGGGACCAAAGAGCCAGAGCTCAACCCCCGCAAGCACAACTAGGTGAATACAAAGGGGTCATACCAGCAGGATTACCCTGAGTAGTGGTGATGACCGGTGAGTCTGTGGGATTGGTCAACACAGCCGCCCTCAGCCTTGACCCACAGGTTGGTGCCCCCCCCCCTCCCCTGTCTGTGTCCCGTGCTGGGTGTGGGAGAGGTGAGGGAGAGGTGTGGGAGAGGTGTGGGAGAGGTGAGGGAGAGGCGAGGGAGAGGTGAGGGAGAGGTGAGGGAGAGGTGTGGGAGAGGTGAGGGAGAGGTGAGGGAGAGGTGAGGGAGAGGTGTGGGAGAAGTGAGGGAGAGGTGAGGGAGAGGTGAGGGAGAGGTGTGAGAGAGGTGAGGGAGAGGTGAGGGAGAGGTGGGGGAGAGGTGTGGGAGAAGTGAGGGAGAGGTGAGGGAGAGGTGTGAGAGAGGTGAGGGAGAGGTGAGGGAGAGGTGAGGAGTATACTACCACTACTGAGTTTTAATGAGGGACTTCCAGGTCAGTAACCTTGGGCAATTCTCATCACACACTTATGAGGGCTTACAAGTGTCCACTTAAGGGGGCTGTAGCTCATACAAGTGTCCACTTAAGGGGGCTGTAGCTCATACAAGTGTCCACTTAAGGGGGCTGTAGCTTATACAAGTGTCCACTTAAGGGGGCTGTAGCTCTTACAAGTGTCCACTTAAGGGGGCTGTAGCTCTTACAAATGTCCACTTAAGTGGGGCTGTAGCTCTTACAAGTGTCCACTTAAGGGGGCTGTAGCTCTTACAAGTGTCCACTTAAGGGAGCTAAAACTCTTACAAGTGTCCACTTAAGGAGGCTGTAGCTCCTACAAGTGTCCACTTAAGGGAGCTAAAACTCTTACAAGTGTCCACTTAAGGGGGCTGTAACTCATACAAGTGTCCACTTAAGGGGGTTGTAACTCTTACAAGTGTGCTCTAAAGGGGCTGTAACTCCACTTAAGGGTGCTGTAACACCACTTAAGGGGGCCTGTAACTCTTAAATCGACCATCTCCGGTATGTGGTGAATTTAGTAAACAGTTTACTAACACCAGAGTGCCACAAGGTCGTTCAAACGACTAATTTCCTTGAGCTGAGAACGACCTCTTGAACTGTTCATAGTGACTACAGAACGAGGAACACATACCCGTAGTCACCACGTGCTATGAGTATACATATACCGTAGTATACATGCACGTAATCAGTACGTATGTATGCATATTATACTTATGCATTTGTAGCATGGTGGACAATCCCGTGACTACTGCTTGAAGTATACATATAGTTGCGACAGCATTTGTATACCGCACTATACATAGTATACATACACATAGTGCTGTAGGTATATTGTTGTATGAGGTATAGTGCCACCGTGGCACTATACCTCGCGGTCAAGGCCAGATTGAGTGGCCATCTTGAACGTCAGAATGTCAACATTGACCCCATTTTCTTTAAAAATATATATATATACTTAATTTAAGACCTGAATAAACTGTCTTAATTCATCAGTGTGAAGACATTGGCTGCCTTCCATAATGGGGTAAATTGTCTAATTATAATATGGCTACACGTCATTGATGGATGGCACTGGTGTGGGGTGCCAACAGAAAGTATTAAACAAAGTATTCACTGTTCATATGACAGGAACATCTTCACAAGAGAGGCGCCGCTAATTCAGCCTTTATCCTGATTGGCAAAGGCGCCCAAGAGACGGCTCTTAACATTAAAATTCTACTTGAAATTTTGTCAACAAACTCAGCTATAAATGTTCAGTTATTTACGAATATTGTGGATTTGAATTAACGGTAAGCGGACGATATTTTAAATTTGAAATAATAAACGGACGATATTTTAAATTTGAAATAATAAACGGACGATATTTTAAATTTGAAATAATAAACGGACGATATTTTAAATTTGAAATAATAAACGGACGATATTTTAAATTTGAAATAATAAACGGACGATATTTTAAATTTGAAATAATAAACGGACGATATTTTAAATTTGAAATAATAAACGGACGACATTTTAAATTTGAAATAATAAACGGACGACATTTTAAATTTGAAATAATAAATGGACGATATTTTAAATTTGAAATAATAAACAGACGATATTTGAAATTTGAAATAATAAACGGACGCTATTTTTAATTTGAATTAACGGAAAGCGGACGCTATTTTAAATTTGAAATAACCGTAAACGGACGATATTTTAAATTTGAAATAACGGTAAACGGTGAGTATTCCCCCAGAGGTGTATATACCTGTGACATAGACTACAGCAACCTTAAACCAATGAATGACCTCCAATCTCCCAAAGTTTATGACAAGAGCTTTCAGAAAAGACGGTTGGGAAGGGGGGGGGGTGATATTTTTCAAATTTGTTCATGACGAACAAAAGTTGAAACCGGTTAGTGTCGTGTTAATCAAGTTAACCGACTCCGTGAAGAAATTTAAACCGTCGTTTTTAAACCGACTTAAACCGTCGTTTTTAAACCGACTTAACCGTCGTTTTTAAACCGACTTAACCGTCGTTCTTCGACCGACTTAACCGTCGTTCTTCGACCGACTTAAACCGTCGTTCTTAAGTCGTTTCTCCACTTTACGATGAGTGGTTTTGTCATCATATCTTCAGCCACGTCATTGTGACTCATCGTCCGCCTGTGAATAGATTTTGATGAATGTGTTGAGCGACTCTGTAATACGCTCATCAGTGTTGTAACCGGCTTACCTCAACGAGTGTTGTGCTTCAGCTCCTGGGCCCAGTATGTGCCTCTGTAACCTTCTCCACTACTTCTCACAGGATGGGTATTGGGTCCAAGATCACTCACAGGATGGGTATTGGGTCCAAGATCACTCACAGGATGGGTATTGGGTCCAAGATCACTCACAGGATGGGTATTGGGTCCAAGATCACTCACAGGATGGGTATTGGGTCCAAGATCACTCACAGGATGGGTATTGGGTCCAAGATCACTCACAGGATGGGTATTGGGTCCAAGATCACTCACAGGATGGGTATTGGGTCCAAGATCACTCACAGGATGGGTATTGGGTCCAAGATCACTCACAGGATGGGTATTGGGTCCACTACCACTCACAGGATGGGTATTGGGTCCAAGATCACTCACAGGATGGGTATTGGGTCCAAGATCACTCACAGGATGGGTATTGGGTCCAAGATCACTCACAGGATGGGTATTGGGTCCAAGATCACTCACAGGATGGGTATTGGGTCCACTACCACTCACAGGATGGGTATTGGGTCCACTACCACTCACAGGATGGGTATTGGGTCCAAGATCACTCACAGGATGGGTATTGGGTCCAAGATCACTCACAGGGTGGGTATTGGGTCCACTACCACTCACAGGATGGGTATTGGGTCCACTACCACTCACAGGATGGGTATTGGGTCCACTACCACTCACAAGATGGATATTCGGTCCAATACCACTCACAGGATGGGTATTCGTTCCAATACCACTCACAGGATGGGTATTCGTTCCAATACCACTCACAAGATGGATATTCGGTCCAATACCACTCACAGGATGGGTATTGGGTCCAACACCACTCACAGGATGGGTATTGGGTCCACTACTCCACTGAACGTCGCAAGATAACAGAAGAAAGAATACTGGAACAGGAAGTCAGCTGAAAGTTCCCGCCAGTACAAGGCGGCGGCGGCAGCTGGCTTCCTCAGCCACTCAGGGCTGAAACCCGGTGGCAAGACGTCGTCTTAGACACGAGCAGCGGCGGGGATTTAGGATGGCATCAACAGGTGAGCAGACGGGATGCTGGATGTGTAGGATGGGACGGGCAGGATATCGTCTGAATCACCCGGGAGGCTGTTATCATCAATGGCAACAGGGGGAGTGGCACTGTTGTCATCAATGGCAACAGGGGGAGTGGCACTGTTATCATCAATGGCAACAGGGGGAGTGGCACTGTTATCATCAATGGCAACAGGGGGAGTGGCACTGTTATCATCAATGGCAACAGGGGGAGTGGCACTGTTATCATCAATGGCAACAGGGGGAGTGGCACTGTTATCATCAATGGCAACAGGGGGAGTGGCACTGTCATCATCAATGGCAACAGGGGGAGTGCCAGTGTCATCATCAGTGGCAACGCGGCTAATTCGTTGTACCGGTTCCGTTATAATTGAAGTATTCTGACCTTTAAGATGTTGAGGGAGGCGGCTTCCACAACTGCTTCTGTCATTGCATTCTTGTGTCCAGCCGGGAGACGTTAGAACTGTGTGTAGCGTAATATTGTGTGTGAGTTATAAACAATATGATTGGCAATGATACAGGCATTAAAAATACTTTCCCTGCCCCTACTTTACATATCACGATAACGTAAGTTTACCCAGCTGTGTCTGGGTACAAGTGACAGGATGGAACAACTTAGCGGGTTTTCTTCCTATTGGGGAGTGTTGTACATGCTGCTATGGCGGTGTGTCCACTCACAGGATGAGTGGCGCTGCCCAATACTGTCACTATGGCGGTGTGTCCACTGACAGGATGAGTGGCGCTGCCCAATACTGTCACTTTGGCGGTGTGTCCACTCACAGGATGAGTGGCGCTGCCCAATACTGTCACTATGGCGGTGTGTCCACTCACAAGATGAGTGACGCTGCCCAATACTGTCACTATGGCGGTGTGTCCACTCACAGGATGAGTGGCGCTGCCCAATACTGTCACTATGGCGGTGTGTCCACTCACAGGATGAGTGGCGCTGCCCAATACTGTCACTATGGCGGTGTGTCCACTCACAGGATGAGTGACGCTGCCCAATACTGTCACTATGGCGGTGTGTCCACTCACAAGATGAGTGACGCTGCCCAATACTGTCACTATGGCGGTGTGTCCACTCACAAGACGAGTGACGCTGCCCGAAAAGTTTACCCTTCGAGACAAAATATAACCGGATAAATGCCTGAAAAATACATATTGTTGAAGCAAACTCTACACGCAGCTTCCAGCCTTAATATGCCGCTGTACAAACTGATATTTATCAACAGCATTACCCATTATATGATTGGTAAGGCGGGGCTTAGGAGCCTAAGACCGACTCTGCAAACACATCCAAGCGAGACAGTGTTGGAACACCCATTCCAACGTTGTTCCGATGAAACCCTCTCTATTAGACGCAGTAAACAAATCAATAAACATGTCAAAATTGAGTTGATTGACAGGCGTTGAATATTGGGTGAGGTGGCCAAGCGTGGCCCCCAGTGTGGCCCCCAGTGTGGCCCCCCAGCGTGGCCTCCAGTGTGGCCCCCAGTGTGGCCCCCAGTGTGGCCCCCAGTGTGGCCCCCAGCGTGGCCCCCAGTGTGGCCCCCAGTGTGGCCCCCAGTGTGGCCCCCAGTGTGGCCCCCAGTGCCACGGTTGTAAAACAAGGGCAGCGGTTGTTTGCCCTGCTTGTGTGGAGAGGTTGTTGCTGCCCTCCTGGCCTCATATGGCGGGGGATATTTGAGAATACTCACAGTATACTCCCAGAGAGTATAAGATATATTGCCGGAACAACCGTGGACATCTTCAAGAGGACACAAGATCATTTTCTCCAAGGAGTGCCGGACCAACCGGGCTGTGGTGGATATGTGGGCCTGCGGGCCGCTCCAAGCAACAGCCTGGTGGACCAAGCTCTCACAAGTCAAGCCTGGCCTCGGACCGGGCTTCGGGAGTAAAATATCTAGTATATCTACCTCTTACCCACCTCTTACTCACCTCTTACTCACCTCTTACTCACCTCTTACTCACCTCTTACTCACCTCTTACTCCTAACCATAACGTCCCATCATCTCATACAACTTCAGAACTTCAAAGTTCATAATCGTAGCTCGGCCACGCCCCCACCAGCTGATCTTTGTTTACCTCCCCCACCAGCTGATCTTTGTTTACCTCCTCCACCAGCTGATCTTTGTTTACCTCCCCCACCAGCTGATCTTTGTTTACCTCCCCCCACCAGCTGATCTTTGTTTACCTCCCCCCACCAGCTGATCTTTGTTTACCTCCCCCACCAGCTGATCTTTGTTTACCTCCCCCACCAGCTGATCTTGTTTACCTCCCCGCACCAGCTGATCTTTGTTTACCTCCCCCCACCAGCTGATCTTTGTTTACCTCCCCCACCAGCTGATCTTGTTTACCTCCCCCCACCAGCTGATCTTTGTTTACCTCCCCCCACCAGCTGATCTTTGTTTACCTCCCCCACCAGCTGATCTTGTTTACCTCCCCGCACCAGCTGATCTTTGTTTACCTCCCCCCACCAGCTGATCTTTGTTTACCTCCCCCACCAGCTGATCTTTGTTTACCTCCCCCACCAGCTGATCTTTGTTTACCTCCCCGCACCAGCTGATCTTTGTTTACCTCCCCCCACCAGCTGATCTTTGTTTACCTCCCCCACCAGCTGATCTTTGTTTACCTCCCCCACCAGCTGATCTTTGTTTACATTTTAAATCTCACAGTTATGTGTTAATTGGCTGTTGACAGCCAATTAACACATAACTATATTCTACCCACTTCAAGACCCCGAACCAACATAGAAGCAGCAAGAGAAAATATGCGCCAGTAGGCCTCCTGTAGGCCACTTTCATTCTTATGTTCGCATACGCAATTCATACCCATTGATTCGTGTCACCTCACCCAAAAACATTTGTGTCATATCACCTCACCCAAAACGAGTATAAGCATTTATAAGTATAAATAATATCATGCGAGTATAAGCATGAAATGGTATGCGTGTAAACCTGTCTTTGAAAATGTGAGAAGTCCTTGCGAAACGCTTTTAGGCGTCAAACCATAAATAAAAAATGAGAAAATGAACTTTGGAGAGTTAATTTATCAATTACCCTCGACAGTGAAGAAAAACGTAAGAAATATTGAGAAGATTCGTGTTAGAATCATCAATCTTACCCTTGTAATTGCATATATATATATATATATATATATATATATATATATATATATATATATATATATATATATATATATATATATATATATATATATATATATATATAAAAATCTGGATGAAAAGAAAGTAGGAGGCCATTAGTGGACGGCATGAAGGGGAAGAGAGAGAATAAGAAGAGAGAAGAAGAATGAATAAATGGTAAGAGAGAGAGGGAAGAGATGAGAGGAGGAGGTGGGGGGGGGGGGGGAAGATATTCCGTTGGGAGTACTAGGGTGTGTGTTGGTGTCATCACTGAGAGGGAGTAGTGATAATCTAGTTAAGGGAGGGAGGGGCGTGGGGGTGAGAGAGGGGGGGGGGGAGAGTGCCTAGACACAGTGCCAATCTGCTGTCAGTGGCGCAACCTGTTGGGATATATATATATATATATATATATATATATATATATATATATATATATATATATATATATATATATATATATATATATATATATATATATATAGGGGGTGAGGGGAACACACAAACACTATATATATATATATATATATATATATATATAGGGGGTGAGGGGAAGACTGTCACCGGGTCTGCTGTGTGGCACTCTGGCCTCCTCCTCCTCCTCCCTTGGCACTGCACATGTGTCTCTTAACACACACCTGTGGCACTAATTACTCTCGTGGCACTCAAGATTGTGCGTCAGTCTGCACCTGACCCATCCACTTGGACTAGGGCGAGTATTCACACAAACACTTGCGAAACCTTTACATCTTTGCTCAATCATGGCGGCGTTGTGTACATTGATTCAAGTGTTTAAAGCAGCGCTGAAGCACTAAGATGCTATATATATATATAACAACAACTCTCAAGACATACAAGGTGATTGGCCCTATTTTCCGCTTGTTACAACTTGTAATAAAGTTGTTACATGTTATTAAAACGTTTTTATGACGTATTAAAACGTTGTTACAACTTGTTAGGTGTTAAAACGTGTTCGAATGTTGTAGGAACGTGGTAGTTTGGTCGTGTCATTGGCTGGAGTCACTTTGGGTTCATTTCGACGTTCCTGAAGTGTTTAATATGTCAACAAAGCCGCTATGATCGAGAAAGATGTACAGGTTTCGTTAGTGGCTGCGTAAATGCTTGGTGCACCCTGGTCCTGGTCGGTAGAGCCAAGGCTGTTTGGACGGTGGAAGCGGTTAGGCACCCTCCTCATACACATTATTCCGTGGGTGATGTAGTCATTGTGGCTTAGCGTTACCTCCTCATAATTATCTCACTTTACCTCATCACGCCCCCGTGAGGCTGTAGGGATACCACGTAGAGGAGAAAACCCTGTGTAAACCCCCCAGGGGGGGGGGGTAGTGGTTTACACTTGCTGGTGGCGGGGGGGCGGAGGTGGGGGGAGGCACCTCACCTGCTAAAGCTCTCCCTCTCCTTAAGAGAGAAATAAATTAATACAAATGAAACTGGTAATATTGTGACTCACATATATGGCATACCTGAAGCTTATGTGGGTCAGGTGTGTTATTGTGTGTACTTCCCTAGTTGTGCTTGCGGGGGTTGAGCTCTGGCTCTTTGGTCCCGCCTCTCAACCGTCAATCAACTGATATACAGGTTCCTGAGCCTACTGGGCTCTATCATATCTGCATTTGAAACTGTGTATGGAGTCAGCCTCCACAACATCACCCCCTAATGCATTCCACTTGTCAACCACTCTGACACTAAAAAAAGTTCTTTCTAATATCTCTGTGGCTCATTTGGGCACTCAGTTTCCACCTGTGTCCCCTTGTGCGTGTGCGCCTTGTGTTAAATAGCCTGTCTTTATCTACCATATTAATTCCTCTGAGAATAATGTACGTGGTGATCATGTCCCCCTCCCCCCCCCCTAACTCTTCTGTGTGTGTGTGTGTACTCACCTAATTGTGCTGTCTGCCTCCATCTCTATACATTCTAACTCATTCCTCTTCAATACAATGTAACACGGGTAGGGTTCCTCTTACTTCTCTTTCCTTCTACTCCCCCTCTACCCGTATTCTTACTTTTTATTCTCTACAAGGGACTCCAAAACTTTTACCAAAGCCAACTCCACGCCACGTGGTCCTAAGACGATTGACCGACTTAGGATTCTACACCCAGTATGACGTGACCTAGGCTTTGAGCAAAACCCTAGAGTCGCCTCCGCCGCCACCACCAGACCAGTAACACAGCAATGATCGAGGTCTGGATCGATCATGCGAATTAATCAACCTTGGGGCTTGATCCCCACTATAACCGATGACCTTGAGTGTGGAATAAATTACACGGTAATGATGAATTCCGATTCGATGTTAGAATCGGCGCCCAATCCAACTCTGCCTCGTGTGGACCACGTGACCAGGACAAGTTCACATAACACGTGGAAATAATAAAATGCAAATTATTAACTAATTAATTTATTAAAAGAAAAACTAAAACAAAATCTAAATATGTTCACTCCCTGTCACTTTAACACTCCCTACTTGACCTGAATGGCAATGAGACTATCCCTATACATAACCATAGCAACTATACCTTGGGCAACCAGCTAGATGTTGGGGGCTGGTCTTGGGAGAGGTAAGATGGGTTGACCTCTCCCAGTAGATCTGGAGTCCACACTGATCTGTCCTCGTCTGCTCTAGCCCAGACTAGAGCATTGTATTGTTCCGCATCGCTTACCCAGTTACTTAGCAAGGTTTAAATTATAACAATTAACCTCTGTTGTACTTAATTGATCCAGACTGGTTGAATTATTTTACTGAAATTAAATTACACAAGCATCTAACTGCAGAGCTGTTCCCGATCCCCAAAATGGTTAATTGAACTTTGAGAAATAGTAGACATGTCAACCCTGATGACCTATGACCGCCAGGTCACTCCGCCTTACAACTTAGATCTGATTCGTGACGTCACTGATGGTGACTTAAACTCAATAATTAGAATACTCTTGATATTGTACCCAGTACTATTATACAATACAATTTTAATACAAAATGAATAAAGGCTAATTTCTCTAAATTACTGAATACTATAGGATGGTTCATTATACAAAACTATGAACAAAGATGCCCGCCATTTGTGACTCAGACCTGCTAATCCCCAGGGGAATGTGCGTTGAGAGGTCAGGTCTCTACACAAAACTTCTGGAACCTTCTGGAATAATTCTTACAACAGCCTAGTTTGTTACAACAACCCTGACGTGCCTGTGGCTCATTCAGCTAGTTAGCTCCTGCTTGTTCGTCCTCGACTGTGTCCTTCGCCACTCCCGAATCAGAAGATATGACACTCTGATATGACATCAGAGTGTCATATCTTCCCTGTTCATTGTGCCTTCCGGTAATGGGAGTCTCTCGGGTCTGACGCTAGTGGCATGTCTCTGAATTTTTCTGCGGTTCCCTTTTTGTTTTTTTAGTGAGATTTCAACTCAATACTGGTGCTGCATATTTCAAAATTGGTCTGACGTACATGATATATAGTATTTTGGCCATCCTTGCATGTGCCGATGTGTGATCTGGTTCCTGTGTGCTTGTAGTGGCAGGACTTCAGCTCCTGGGAGCGGCTTTCGACATTGAATCTAATACGCCTGCGTTCTTGACACATATTGACTACCTTAATACTGAAGAAATAGGTCAGATAAATTTGTCAGTGGTGCAGGGCATTGTGGAGGCGAGACTGGAGGGAGCATAGCGACGCCTGAGTGATGCCTGGCCCCCACCACCAGGGTACAGGGCATTGTGGAGGCGAGACTGGAGGGAGCATAGCGACGCCTGAGTGATGCCTGGCCCCCACCACCAGGGTACAGGGCATTGTCTACCCAGAGTCCATGTTGTGTGAGGTTATCTTGAGATGGTTTCGGGGCTTTAGTGTCCCCGCGGCCCGGTCCTCGACCAGGTCTCCACCCCCAGGAAGCAGCCCGTGACAGCTGACTAACACCCAGGTACCTATTTTACTGCTAGGTAACAGGGGGCATAGGGTGAAAGAAACTCTGCCCATTGTGTCTCGCCGGCGCCTGGGATCGAACCCAGGACCACAGAAGGGTTACAAAGAAGGGTTACAAAGAGTACAAAAGTCTTTGTCAGGCCTGGGTGGGTGCATCACAATAACTTTGTGTGCCAGACATTTATTATATACATTACTAAATAGTTTTTCTTGTACATTAAGCAAAATGTGGAACCGGTTTGAATATTTCGGACACCTTATCGGCACCCACGAAGTGGTTCAAGATTTGTAAACATCAGTTCCTGAAAGATGATTTGCTACCCCGACACAAGATGTTGTTGTTGTTAAAGATTCGCTACCTGGAACTAAAAGATCCAAGTAGCACGGGCTATGGTGAGCCCGTAGTGGAATACAAGAGCAGACGACGTCCGACTCTTTGTTACCCGGGCTGAGAGCTCACTGGCTCCTTGCTTCATTCTAACTCACCCAACTAATCTTCTTAAGAATACGACCCTCCCATTGGTTAACAACCAGATGCTAGTTACTGTTAGGTAAAGAGGGGACGAACAGTTAAGAATTGGCGCCCTTTCTAGTGTACAGGCTCAAGAACCTGGGGCCAGATTCACGAAGCACTTACGCAAGCACTTACGAACGTGTACATCTTTCCTCAATCTTTGACGGCTTTGGTTACATTTATTAGACAGTTTACAAGCATGAAAACTTCCCATTCAACTGTTGTTATTGTTATAAACAGCCTCCTGGTGCTTCGGAGCTCATTAACTGTTTAATAATTGTAAACAAAGCCGCCAAAGATTGAGAAAAGATGTACAGGTTCGTAAGTGCTTGCGTAACTGCTTCGTGAATCTGGCTCCTGGTGTACAGATTCCTGAGCCTACTGAGCTCTATCATATCTACATTTGAAACTGTGTATGGAGTCAGCCTCCACCACATCACTTCCTAGAACATACCATTTATTAACTACTCTGACACTGAAAAATTCTTTCTAACGTCTCTGTGGCTCATTCGGGTACTCAGTTTCCACCTGTGTCCCCTTGTTCGTGTCCCACCCGTGCTGAAGAGTTTGTCTTTGTCCACCCTGTCAATTTCCCTGAGAATTTTGTAGATGGTTATCATGTCTCCCCTTACTCTTCTGTTTTCCAGGGACGTGAGGTTCAGCTCCTTCAGCCTTTCCTCGTAGCTCATCCCTCTCAGTTCCGGGACAAGTCTGGTGACATACCGCTGAATCTTCTCTAACTTTGTCTTGTGTTTAACTAGAATTGGACTCCAGGAAGGAGCTGCATATTGCAGAATTGGTCTGACATAAGTGGTATACAGGGTCCTGAACGATTTCCTATAGGCAGTTTCTAAAGGCAAGTCTTATGTTGGCCAACCTAGCATATGCCGCTGATGATATCCTTTTGATGTGGGCCTGTGTGTGTACTCACCTAGTTGTACTCACCTAGTTGTGTTTGCGGGGGTTGAGCTCTGGCTCTTTGGTCCCGCCTCTCAACCGTCAATCAACAGGTGTACAGATTCCTGAGCCTATTCGGCTCTATCATATCTACACTTGAAACTGTGTATGGAGTCATCCTCCACCACATCACTTCCTAGTGTGTGTGTGTGTGTGTGTGTGTGTGTGTGCGCGTGCGTGCGTGCGTGCGTGTGGACGCGTGTGGAGGAGAGCTTGTAAGTGCAGGGATCGTTGCCTCATGCAGATGGAATGTGTGAGAGGAGTATTGAGTGTGGCAGGGGACGGGTGCCTCGTGTGTGGGTGGGGGCGGTGGTGTGGGCGGTGGTGGGTGGGAGGGGGTGCTGGTGCTGGGGGGGGTGGTGGGGGTGTAAGTGGACCGGGAATGGCAAGAATAAGTTTGGGAATGTGAGCTAAAAAGTGGAATGGGTGAACAAGTGACTGAAGAATGCTAACAGGGGGTATTCAAAGGAATGTGACCATTGATCCGGTATTGAATTTGACAAAATAAATCAACAATGTTGTTCTCAGGACTTATATATGGCACGTGGCACTTGCAGCCCCCCCCCGTTCACTATATTTGGCTTGGGCATAAAATGTGTTTATAAGTGTTACTTATAAGTGGAGGAGGAAGAGGGGAGGGGGGGGGGGGATGAATTACCGTTAGGTAAATAAACTAGTGGGGGTGTGGGGAAGGGGGGGAGGGGTGAAGAGCATCATTCTGGGCAGGGTGCCCAACACCCTGCCCGGAACGATTGGGTGGGCCAGGATCCTGTGAGTGAACACATCGCCATAGTGACAGTATTGGGCAGGGTCAACCCTACCCTGTCTTCTACTTCCCTACCCTGTCTTCCCCCTCTCACCAACTACTGTGTTCATTGTCTTGGCTCTTTCCCCTTCCCCCCTTCTCCTTCCCTTACCCCGCCCCTACGACCTAGAACCTGTCCAGAACCGGTTAGCCAGGCTGACTCACGTCTCAGCCGGAAGGAAGTGTCTGTGAGGCGTCTCAAATATCCTGGCATTGTTTGCCTGTTCTCCCTGCCTCGGTGAGGTCTTGTGAGGCGCCTGCTGTTGTTGTGAGGCGTGTGAGTGAGCTCCTCTCTGTGAGCACCTCTCCGTGAGCTCCTCTCTGTGAGCACCTCTCTGTGAGCTCCTCTCTGTGAGCACCTCTCTGTGAGCTCCTCTCCGTGAGCACCGTGGCGTGTAAAGGACTTTCATCACTAGGCCACACAATTCAAAGTGGTCAGACTCTTTAACCCAATTCCCGACAGCACTCGGTGACCGATTTGAGCACAGATATTAACATCAAATCACTTCATCATGCTATCATCAATAGCCCGGTCGACCAGGGATACTAATACCTCTTGGTGTATACCCGGGCATCGCCGGGTATACACCATCCAGTAGACTATACAGGAAAACATTTGTACCTTGACTTCACCCTTTTGTGTATAGAAGAACGCCCTTCTCTCTGGTTGGCCTTTCTCTTGCACTATACATTGTCTTCCTCCTCCTCCTTCTCCTTGCATTCTTCTGTCTTCCATCTTTGCTTCTTCCTTCTCTGGTGGGGGACCTACTGTGGTAGAAGGTCCATGAACCCTGCCTTAGTCTCTGTCTGTCTCTTGGGTCACTGTCTCTTTCTTGCTGTCTGTGTCCTTTACTCTCTGTCCTTTAGTGTCTGTTCCTTCCTTACTGTCTGTCTCTGTTAATATATATTCTGTTTTAAATTGTATTTTTATGTCTCTACTTGTGTTTAGCTGTGTATCTCTTTCTCTCTTTTTCTCTTTTTCTCTCTCTCTCTTTCTCTTTCTCTCTCTCTCTTTTCTGTACATAATTGTCTGTCTCTGTAATCTTGTTCACTATGTGTGTGTGTGTGTGTGTGTGTGTGTGTGTGTGTGTGTGTGTGTGTTGCGTTATCCCGTGTGCTGGTGTAGTTGTGACGCGCGTGCAAGGGCTGCCACATTAAGTACGCGCTGCTGCGACGTTTGCGCCATCTCTTACGACCTCATTAACGACATCACTATGCCAGACATAATCACCAATGTATATGAACTGTGTATGCATGCGCTCGCGCGTGTGTGTACTCACCTAATTGTGCTTGCGGGGGTTGAGCTTTGGCTCTTTGGTCCCGCCTCTCAACTGTCAATCAACTGGTGTACAGATTCCTGAGCCTACTGGGCTCTATCATATCTACATTTGAAACTGTGTATGGAGTTTCAAATGTAGATATGTGTGTGTGTGTGCGCGCACGCGTGTGTGTGTGTGTGTGGGGGGGGGGGGACACGGGCATCAATAGCCCGTAAGTGCGTGTGTTGTTGTTTTAGATTCAGCTACGATTTAGATTCAGTTTAGATTCATTCTGAATTTTAGATTCAGATTTAGATTCAGCCCCCGCTACTTGGAACAAAAGTTCCAAGTAGCGGGGGCTAAAGTGAGTATAATAAAGTATAATAATATGCTATAATAATAGAGTATAATAATATATCTATAGTATAATAAAGATTCAACTCATTTAGACAGGTAATTTACACAAATGAGAAATATAATTGGCCCCAACACCTGTCCTTGAGGTACTCCGCTTCTTGCCTTACGCCTGACCAACTTCTCGGTCCCTTATTGATGATATCTGGCTCCTGGCTTCTTAGGTAATTCCTTACGCATGTTAGTGCTATCCCTCGTACTCCCGCCTGCCTCTCCACCTTATCTAGGTACCGTGTCGAAGGCTCTTTGGCAGTCCAGAAATAAGCAATATACCCAACCTTCTCTCCCCTGCTCTTATTTTCGTTACTTTATCAACGAACTCCAGTAGGTTCGAGCCTGGCCTCGGGCCGGGCTTGGGGAGTAGAAGAACTCCCAGAACCCCATCAACCAGGTGTCAACCAGGCCGAGGACGCTGAGGAGATGCAACCCGTCCTCCTCATAACACGACGCATTTTGACGTATACGTCACCTAAGGCCTCACACTGTCTACAGGAACATGGTAGCGGCTTGAAATTGACATAAGGTCCCGTTTTCTGTTCGTGGGTTCGCTGGTAGGTTAGGATAAGGGCACTTGAGTACCACAGTTTCTTCCCGTTGGGAACGCTAGCGAGAACGGGCTGCGGTATCTCTTCGAAAACGGAGTTGTTCAGGATCAGTTGTGAACACTCCATGGCTCCTGGGATGGTCTTGAAGTTCCTGGGATGGTCTTGAAGCTCCTGGGATAGTCTTGAAGCTCCTGGGATAGTCTTGAAGCTCCTGGGATTGTCTTGAAGCTCCTGGGATGGTCTTGAAGCTCCTGGGATTGTCTTGAAGCTCCTGGGATGGTCTTGAAGCTCCTGGGATAGTCTTGAAGCTCCTGGGATAGTCTTGAAGCTCCTGGGATGGTCTTGAAGCTCCTGGGATTGTCTTGAAGCTCCTGGGATGGTCTTGAAGCTCCTGGGATTGTCTTGAAGCTCCTGGGATGGTCTTGAAGCTCCTGGGATAGTCTTGAAGCTCCTGGGATAGTCTTGAAGCTCCTGGGATAGTCTTGAAGCTCCTGGGATGGTCTTGACGCTCCTGGGATGGTCTTGAAGCTCCTGGGATGGTCTTGAAGCTCCTGGGATGGTCTTGAAGCTCCTGGGATAGTCTTGAAGCTCCTGGGATAGTCTTGAAGTTCCTGGGATAGTCTTGTAGCTCCTGGGATAGTCTTGTAGCTCCTGTGATAGTCTTGAAGCTCCTGGAATAGTATTGTAGTTCCTGGGATGGTCTTGAAGCTCCTGGGATAGTCTTAAAGCTCCTGGGATAGTCTTAAAGCTCCTGGGATACTCTTGAAGCTCCTAGGATGGTCTTGAAGCTCCTGGGATAGTCTTGACTCTCCTGGAATAGTCTTGAAGCTCCTGGGATAGTCTTGACTCTCCTGGGATAGTCTTGAAGCTCCTGGTATGGTCGTAAGGTTCTTGGGATAAGTCTGGTGCCTCATCAAATATTTTTCAAGATTCTACAACAAAAATCCCTGAAATTGCTTCAAGTTTGTAAAGTTACAAGAAATTCGCTATGATAGACATTCTGTGATAGATTTTCTGTGATAGACTTTCGTTTCTTCCTCACAAAACTTATTGATTCGAGCGTCTTGTGTCGAAGTGATTCCTTCACCGTGAAGTGAGGACGAAGAAGATGATTCCTTCCCCGCAGCGCGAGGACGAAGATGATTCCTTCACCGCGACGCGAGGACGAAGATGATTCCTTCACCGCGACGCGAGGACGAAGATGATTCCTTCACCGCGACGCGAGGACGAAGATGATTCCTTCACCGCGACGCGAGGACGAAGATGATTCCTTCACCGCGGCGTGAGGACAAAGATGATTCCTTCTTCGCGACGCGAGAACGAAGATGGATGTTTCGAAGTTGTGCGCTCGCGTGTGTTCTGAATTAATTGTTTTTCAGCTCTCGAGTGAATACTCGTGTAGTTGACTTTGCAGGGTCGTGTTGTAGCTCTTGGCCCGGTTGTCTGATGTATATTCTAATTACCTTTTACCATTCTTGTTCCTTCCATCTGCTGAAGATTCTGACGGAGGACTAATGGTTTCTGTCCTTTCTGTGACTCTTCTGACTTTTCATCTCTGAGAATCTTGTATGTCTCAATCATGTCACTCGCAATATCTGACTCTCTCAGCCTGTCCTTGTACTTTTATTCTCTTAGTTACGGGAAAATACTCGTAATCTATTCCTGTTTATTTGTAACCTATAATACTCAACAAATGTCGACGATTTAATATAGTTACGAACGTTTTTTTGCTTATATTTACTCTTTGTTATAGGAATGGTGACTGTGATAAGTTGCAACCCGTTCTCGCACTTGCTTACTGTCAATATTGGCTTATTTAATAAGTGCATATGTGACATACTAATTGATTGTGAATATTTTAGTTTACCTTGAAAAGCTTCATAGAAAACACCGACCTCACCTAACCTTCTTAGTATGTTAAGATAAGCATCTTATTGCTAATTATTACTTAACCTATCACCGGTATTGGTTAAGTAATAATTGTAAATAAGAAGCAATAAGATGCTTATCTTAACATACTAAGAAGGTTAGGTGAGGTCGGTGTTTTCTATGAAGCTTTTCAAGGTAAACTAAAATATTCACAATCAATTAGTATGTCACATATGCACTTATTAAATAAGCCAATATTGACTGTAAGCAAGTGCGAGAACGGGTTGTAATTTACCACCAGCGTCTTTATTACGATAATGTTTTCTTCTGCATTTTTGTGTAATTTGTCGTCTTGCAGGAGAGGAGGTGGCGGGGAGATGAGGGAGATAACTCAGGTGGGAGGCTTGGGTGTCAGCACCCACTGTGGTGTTCTCTGGCTGGTTATCTCTCTCTCTCTCTCTCTCTCTCTCTCTCTCTCTCTCTCTCTCTCTCTCTCTCTCTCTCTCTCTCTCTCTCTCTCTCTCTCTCTCTCTCTCTCTCTCTCTCTCTCTCTCTCTCTCTCTCTCTCTCTCTCTCTCTCTCTCTCTCTCTCTCTCTCTCTCTCTCTCTCTCTCTCTTTCTCTCTCTCTCTCTCTCTCTTTCTCTCTCTCTCTCTCTCTCTCTCTCTCTCTCTCTCTCTCTCTCTCTCTCTCTCTCTCTCTCTCTCTCTCTCTCTTTCTCTCTCTCTCTCTCTCTCTCTCTCTCTCTCTCTCTCTCTCTCTCTCTCTCTCTCTCTCTCTCTCTCTCTCTCTCTCTCTCTCTCATCTCTCTCTCATCTCTCTCTCATCTCTCTCTCATCTCTCTCTCATCTCTCTCTCTCTCTCTCTCTCTCTCTCTCTCTCTCTCTCTCTCTCTCTCTCTCTCTCTCTCTCTCTCTCTCAGACTCACATACACACTGTGAGGAGTCAGGTGTTAGAGTGGCGAGAGGACACAGGAGGTGTCCCACAGGGTTCAGTCCTAGGAGCTGTTATGTTTCTGATATATGTAAACGATCTCACAGAACGAATAAACTCGTTCCTCTCAATATTTACTGATGATGCGCAAATTATAAGGAGGATTAAGACAGGAAGATAGCAAGAGGCTACAAGATGACCTGGACTACCTGAATGAATGGTCCAACAAATGGCTGCTAAAGTTCAACCCGAGTAAATGTAAGGTAATGAAGCTAGGTGGATGGAACAGGAGGCCAGACACATGGTACCGAATGGGAGAAGAAGTCCCCCACGAAACAGAGAGAAGGATCTAGGAGTTATCGTCATACCGTACCTGTCTCATGAAGCCCACATCAAAAGGATAACATCAGCGGCGTATGCGAGGCTGGCTAACATTAGAACTACCATTAGAAAGTTGTGTAAGGAATAATTTAAAACCTGGTATACCACACATATTTGCACACTTTTAAATGTAGATAATAGAGCCCAATAGGCTCAGCAACCTTTACACCAGTTGAATGACAGTTCAGAGGCCGGGCCAAAGAGCTTAAGTTCAACCCCTACAAGCACAATTAGGGGAGCACACACACACACACACACACACACACACACACACACACACACACACACACACACACACACACACACACACACATTCTTCACTTCGCTGGAAGACAGAAGAGTTAGGGGGGACATGATCACCACATTCAAGATTCTCAAGGGAATTGATAGGGTAGATAAAGACAGTCTATTTAACACAAGGGGAACACGCACAAGGGGACACAGGTGGGAACTGAGTGCCCAAATGAGCCACAGAGATATTAGAAAGAACTTTTTTAGTGTCAGAGTGGTTGACAAATGGAATGCATTAGGCAGTGATGTGGTGGAGGCTGACTCCATACACAGTTTCAAGTGTAGATATGATAGAGCCCAGTAGGCTCAGGAACCTGTACACCAGTTGATTGACGGTTGAGAGGCGGGACCAAAGAGCCAGAGCTCAACCCCCGCAAACACAACTAGGTGAGTACAACTAGGTGAGTACACACATCTCCCCCCCCCCCTCCACCTCTCAACTATCAGAATATGTAAGTAAGTAAATACGGCGCCACACACGGCGCTGACCAACGTGTTGACTGATGATCACGACCAAAACTCAATATACATAAAGAAGTGACGACCGGACGGATCTTAGTGCGAAGACAGACAGACACAGACAAAGTGTACCATGTAAACAGACATATGTAGAGATTGGTACAGTCATCGGTTAGCCAGCTGTGTGGACTAATGTACACACCTGTACTTGCAAGATGTGTGTGTGTGTATGTTCAGGTGATTGAGTGACAGGTGTGTACAGTGGTAGACTAATTGACAGGTTTGGTGAGCCTTCTACCTTGTAGATAAATGTATATGTCTTACTCGGTGCTCATTCATTCGTGATTGGTCAGGCTCCTCCCATGGACGACCGTGATTGGCCAGGCTCGTCCCATGAAGGACCGTGATTGGCCAGGCTCCTCACACGAACGACCGTGATTGGCCAGATTGGCGATGTACTTCTGCATAAGTATCAATCCAGTGTCCTGATTGGCTGAGTAACTCTCCATTAGTCGATTCAGAACGCTTCCAAAAGTCCTCTGAATGGCTGAGGATTCTCTCTGAGGACACCTTGAGCACCTGATAACGAGTCAAACACCACACAAGTTGGGTGCCAGCTCCTGGGCTCAGGTGGTGGTGCAGGGGACTGAGCGGCAACACTGCTATCAGAACCAAGATGCATCACCACCATCAACACTACCACCACCACCACCACCACCACCACCACCACCACCACCACCACCATCAACACCACCACCACCACCACTACCACGATAACGTCAGCATGTTAATGTGACATACTTGTTGCGTGACCTAGTCCAGTGTGTACCCGTCTCCACACCCTCCTATCTCCCTCCCTCCCTCCTTCTCTCACTCCCCTCCCTTTCTTCCCTCCCATCCTCTCTACCTCCCTCCTTAGCCCTCTCCTCATTCCCTCTGAACCTCCCATCTTCCCTCTCTCCTCTCTTCCTTCCCTCTTCCTCCCTCCTTCCGTTCCGCCTCCCCTCCCTCTGTCCTCCGGTCTTGCAGATCCTGTGCACTAAAGTGAGTTGTGCAAGAGAGTTCGTTACGACAACTTGTAGGTTGCTACACGAAGTCTTACAGCAACATCGGTGCCCTCTGGACACTGGTGAAATTTTTGTTTCTTGGTATCAGTTTACAATGTTGACATCTTCCAGACAATGCAATGTGGAATAACGCGTCTCTTGGTGTCATGATGCGACTGTATCAACTGTGTATTCCATTGATCAACTGTGTCTTTGTTGATGGTCTTACTGCTGGCGGAGAGTGTTGATGAGTCGCTAGACGCAACGAAGTTAATGACATCATCAAGAGGAGACTTGCCTTAACTCAGTGCCCAGCAGAGTGAGAACCTCGCATCCTAGTGGACCAAAACCCGGATGACCCCGCACGTCGCCCAGATGGGACCACAGTATGCCCCTAGAAGAGGGGCAAACAACTGGTGTGAGACTACACATGTGTATCCACCATGGCTGACACCTACATATATATATATATATATATATATATATATATATATATATATATATATATATATATATATATATATACTTACACTTGTGCTGATCAAGCAGGTGGTGCGGCCAACCAGAGGGAGACAGCAAAATCAATCAAGTACAGGCGACTGGATGGTCAATACACCTTTGTTCCCATAGCGTCTGAGACACATGGCCCCTGGGGTAGGAGTGCCTTGGGATTTCTCAAAGAATTGAGTTCCAGGCTCGTTGACATCACCAGAGACCCAGGGGCTGCCAGGGTCCTGTTTCAGCGCCTCAGTGTGGTGATCCAGAGGGGGAACGCCTGCTGCGTCCTCGGTTCCTGTGGAAACGGAGGAGCTTCACGAGATTGACAACTTTTAACTACTCAGTGTATAACTTGTAACCTTGAAATAAATAAAGAAAAAGGGGTGGTAGGATAGGAATATGAAAACTGCATTGGAGGGGACCTTAAAATCCCCTCTTATGCTTTGTGTGTGCTTTCCTTACCTCATCCCTCCCTATGCTGCCTTTCCCCTCCTACCCCATTCCTCCCCCACGCCTATTCCTCCCCTCTGGCACTCAGTGACACTCCTGGCACTGCATGGCTCCCCAAAAATACAGGAGCTTCCCCTCCCTAGCCAACATAAACGCTCTGGAGAGAGTTTGTTTGGAAAATGTGATTATCTAACCAGGGAGTGGAGGGCGCGGCCCGCTGGCCCGGAGCACCAGTGGTAGCCAACATGGAGGAGGGGGGATGGTGGATGAAGCAGTGAAGGAAAAATGAGTGGATAGAATAATGGATGAGAGGGAAGAGCGTGGTGGTAAAATGAGAGATATGAGATGATGATGATGAAGATTAAGCCACCCAAAAGGTGGCACGGGCATGAATAGCCCGTAAGTGGTGGCCCTTTTGAGTCATTACCAGTATCAATAGATGATACTGGAGATCTGTGGAGGTGCGACTGCACCCTGCGTGACGGGAGATGAGATGAGGTTTTGTGAACACTTAAATACGGTGCGTGTTCAGTTGCTCATCACCCCCCCCCACACCAAATCACCATATGCCCCCCCTCCATTCCCCATGTAACCATAGCCTAAAATCACTCCTACAAGATGTTCTGGAGAAGGCGTTGGCGATCTTCGGCACATCTCCTGTGCCAGGTAAGTCCCCCTACGGGCTCACCATAGCCGGTGCTGCTTGCAACTGTGTGTTCCCAGTAGCTGACTCTAGAACAACATCCATCTTGGTGACCAGTGGTCTTAATACTCTCTGTGAGACTTGGTGATGCAGTCACCCCTACACACTAAGTGGGCTCCTGCCGGCCGCTTAAGCGCTGACCACAACCTGCCAGGGGCTGTCGCCGGCCCCTTAAGCGCTGGCCACAACCTGCCAGGGGCTGTCGCCGGCCCCTTAAGCGCTGGCCACAACCTGCAACCTGCTAGAGGAGGCGCACCAAGCAGGTGTCCAGGGCGCACATGTACTCGGCATCAGCAGCGCCACACGCAACGTTGGACTCCTAAAAAAAATGATGTATTTAGAAATTTAGAATTTGAAATTTTTTGCAATGTATACATAAGTCCAATTCCTCATTATACCTCTCCTACATGGAACCTTCATTTAGGCACAAGCTTCAGAAATAATTAAGAATGCTAACTAATAAACTGACCTCAGAACAGAATTATGTGACCTTTGAAAGTCATGTTCAGTACTGAAGGTCATATGAGTGGAAACAAAGTTCACATGATCACGACATTCACGATCCTCGAAGGGATCAAAATGAGGGGAAGCTAATGGAAACCAGTTTGCCGAAATGGTTCGTGTGGATAATGCAAGCAAACCTCTCAAGATAGACTCTCCTGGCAGACCGCACATGGATTCAGAAGTGGATATGATTGAACACAAAAGGTTACAAAGGTACACATGGATATGTAGAATGTTACCGGAGCTATAGGAACTGGTAGTTGGCATCCATCAGCCTCAGGAGACTATGGAGATACGCTCTGGTTGAGGGTCTGGAGTGGCCTCTCCAGGGCGCAAAGCCAGGGTAGGGTGATATGGAGAAGCTGTTACCCATGCAGCAGGAAGACGCCAGCAAATGCGATAAGATCAAGGCTGGGATATGAAGAGAGCAATACAGCTCTATTAACCATTCCATTCACCTGGGCTCTAGGAGATTCGAACCGTGGACCCCATGCCCGTGAAGCCGACGCTCTATCGACCGAGCTATTGAGGGGTCTTAATAAGGAAAGTTTATCTAATGACCATCACTCAAGCAGCAGCAGCAACTCTTCACATCAGAGCAAAACTTCTAATCTTGGGGGATTTTCAACTTAAGGAAAAAAGATTGGGAAACAAGAGAGAAATGCAGTGCGCCTTACTACAAAAGACCAGTTGACAAAAGTGAACTTTTAAAGATTTCACAAGACGGATCGAAATGTCGACACATTACTTTTCTTTTAAAGATTTCACAAGACGGATCGAAATGTCGACACATTACTTTTCTTTTAAAGATTTCACAAGACGGATCGAAATGTCGACACATTACTTTTCTTCCCAGATATGCAGGTTGGATTTCTAAATAGTATTTAGAAGATTTCTAAATCTTTTTTTTTTTTAGAAAAGATTTCTAAATTCCCGAGCAGCATGTTAAAGAGTAGACACAAGTAACGGCTAATATATCCTTCATCCTGTCTTACGGGGCTATTCATACCCGTGCCACCTCTTGGGTGACTTAACCTTTATCAATCAATCAGTCTTCACGAAGTCGTCATGAAGACCACCAAGACCACCAAGACCACCAAGACCACCAAGACCACCAAGACCACCAAGACCACCAAGACCACCAAGACCACCAAGACCACCAAGACCACCAAGACCACCAAGACCACCAAGACCACCAAGACCACCAAGACCATCCAGATCTGGACAAACATTAGGCGTAAAGCAGGCGATGAGTCACAATAACGTGGCTAAAGTATGTTGACCAGACTAGAAAGTGAAGGGACGACGACGTTTCGGTCCGTCCTGGACCATTCTCAAGTCGATTGTTGACAATCTACAATCGACATTCAATCGACTTGAGAATGGTCCAGGACGGACCGAAACGTAGTCGTCCCTTCACCTTCTAATGTGTGGATTTGATTGATTGTTGCCGCCGAAGGCGGCTAGTTTATTGTGCACCCCATACTCATCCTGTGAGCGGTAGCGCAAAAGCATTACAGAGGGCACAAAAGGTCTTTATCAGACCTCATCTTAGATTATTACATAAACAATTTCTTCAATCCTTCACACCTTATAGTTACAATGTCAGCTAGTTACAGAGAAAGAACTATTACAAGAGCTACATATTTACAGTAAGTCATCATACATTAATGGTAGGTTTTATCGTTAATACATAATAGTTTGGCCAATGGGGATTTTACAGAGTCATAGGGGAGCTTCTGTTTATTATTAGTCCTCACAATACACTACTTGTTTCTGAATCTCATATGTCGTTCATCTACTGGAAGCAAAATGTGGGTACAGTGCAAGGATTTCAGGTAATTTATCCATGGTAATAAGATAGGTTGCCATATCATACAGAGTGAGCTTAGACTTATCTCTAAAAGGCTCAATTTTACAACAATCCAAGATATAGTGTTCGAGTGTGTGTCCCTGCCTATGTCCACACACTTTACACTTTACTTCATCTAGATCCCTATACAGTGGTCTGGTCAACATTACGAGTAAAGACCAAAACAGTGTCCGTACGACCCACTGACCACAAGTGTATTGATCTTTGAGTACAGAACTCAAAGGAAGGGAACTGAGGAAAGATATATATACATACGAAAGGGATATGTCGCAGAAGAAGGGAATTTTTTGAAGGAACAGGAACAGACGACTGCTGATTCCTATTAGCAGGCTGAGAGCTTCCCCTTCCCATAGCTGAGTTCTTAGTGTGCTGAAGTAAATCCATCACAAAATGGATTTATTTTGACATTAACCGAGACATTTAGGTCTCCAGCCATCTTTTCTCATTTTCCTGAGAATCTTGTATGTCTCAATCATGTCACCCCCTCTCTTTCCTTTTTCTTATTTTAAAGCTTATTGAGGTTCAATTTGTGTTGGTGTATTAAAGGGAGAGAGAGAGAGAGAGAGAGAGAGAGAGAGAGAGAGAGAGAGAGAGAGAGAGAGAGAGAGAGAGAGAGAGAGAGAGAGAGAGAGTCCCTCTCCCAGTGCCATGGTTATATGAGCAACACTGTGGCACTCTGACCCTGGGCACCCAGCAGTGCCAGGCGTCACTCCCAGCAGTGCCAGTGATATCGCTCACAGGAGAGACATGCACGGGGTGAGAGGCCTGTCTGTTCCCGTCTCGGGGACGTCTGTCTTCTGCTCCTCCTCCTCGCCGACGTCTCTTTCTGTCTAAAGATTCATTTCTTGTCTTAAGTTTGTTGCTGTCTTTGGTGGATCTCCTTGTTCTGAATTTGGGTTATATTTTCTTCGTCATTTCTCACCATTTCTCTACTTTCGCTCCCCCCCCCCCCCCTCTCTCTCTCACTCTCTCTCACTCTCTCTCTCTCTCTCTCTCTCTCTCTCTCTCTCTCTCTCTCTCTCTCTCTCTCTCTCTCTCTCTCTCTCTCTCTCTCACTCTCTCTCTCTCTCTCTCTCTCTCTCTCTCTCTCTCTCTCTCTCTCTCTTTCTCTCTCTCTCTCTCTCTCTCTCTCTCTCTCTCTCTCTCTCTCTCTCTCTCTCCAATCCTTCGGTTCGTTATTGTGTAATATTTATTTGTTTTAATTTTGAACAAGTGATAAACCTTTTGTTCGAAGGTGTTTACACTGCTCAAGTGTTTAGGAGTGTTTACATTAATCAGGTACTCGTGTGACTAATCAGGTTGATCGCTGATTAATATCATCTTATAATCTTATTAAATATGTTTACTTCAGGCAGTTAATCGAACATAAACAAAGTAAACAGGTGATGGTGTTTGCATTAATTTGATAACCGAATGAGCTGGATGATTTGTCTGCCATTGAGTAATCAGATGAGGTGATTGTGAGTGCTTTGAGTAGTTAGGGAAGTAGACAAGAAGGACTAGGATAACCTTGGGATATCTTTAGCGTCCCGGATGGTATTGGAAGCTGTGAGGGGGGAATGTCGTCTTGATATCGGATGGATATCCTGAGGAGGATAACGTGCTTGCTGCCAGTAAGCTGTTTCGTGGAGATGTTATGTGCACTTCACCTTATTTAAATGATGATGTTTGCTGCCTCTGTTATGTCAGTGATGCTGCATCTCACTCTGTCATTTTACTCGAGTCATGCTGCTTCGTTCATCTCACCGGTGATGATGCTGTTAGTGACTCATCTCACCTGACTCTTGCTTCATCTGTTGCTGAGTTCATCTGACTAATGATGCCTCTTCTGCCTCACCTCGCCTGAGTCTTGCTTTACCTGTGAAGCAACACGAAGCAAGATGCCTCGGTGGTTCACCTCATTCCCTGAGATGAACCGTTCACTCCCGAAGCCCACTCTACTATTGGACATCCTAACTACGCCATTACACAGGACTTGGTACACTGGACTTGGAGACTCGCTTCATTCTGGACTTTTTTCATCTCTGGCTCAACTTTGTGGTGGGGGGGGGGGAAGGTGTAGGGACAGTTGTTGAGAGGTAACAGGCTGGAAGGAGTGTTGTGTCTTAGAGTTGTAGGAGGTTGTGGAGTCATGGAGTAGAGGGATGGGTTGAGGGGAGGGGGAGGGAGAGAGGGGGGTTGTGGGGGGGGGTTACGTGGCCAGGGAGCAGAAGGTGAAGAGCAACGTAACAATAATGACAGCATCAGTAGACACAAATAGTAAATGTGTAAGAGAAGGAGCAAACAACACAATGTTTATATCTACTACCACCACCACCACCACTACAACCACCATCTCGCCCCACATCATCACGACAACAACCATTTCAATCACCCTAACAACAACTATCTAACCAGCCTACAACTACCACCCCATCACATTTACAACCACCTCCTTCACATCATAATAATACGTTTTCTCGGGGACAAGACGCCTGTATATATGTTGTCACGGTAAAGTCTCTAGTAAGAGATTCGGCCTGCTCCCTTATCGCCTATTCTACTCATTCACGTCTATGTAATCAAGAACTGCAGCCAAGAACATCAACGAGAACTACTTCCAGACGTCTAGACAACACCGCCAGTCTCCCTCCTTCACCACGGCCCCGTCACCCCACCTCGCACCTGGGTCACTGGGAGGCTACGCCCTCCGAAACAAGCATTAACAAGCAAGGTTCATAGTTAAAGAAGTCATCAGCGCCATCTGGCCGGCCGATATTCTGTATAAATAGGGCTACTAAGCTCTATCTACGGGCTCACCATAGCCCGTGCTGCTTGGAACTGCTTGTTCCAAGTAGCGAATCTTTAACAACAACAAACATATCCAAGATACAGATTACTCCTGTGTGCTCAACTGAGTAGACCTGTTGACACATCTCGGTGTGGTGACGGATTTAGTCAGACATAGTATTCCGCACCATGTTTTATTTTGCACCTTAACGTGTAAGAAAAGGTTGATGTCACTGGGTGATTGATTGGTTGATGTCACTGGTTGATGTTAGGCCTGGTCGACGACCGGGCCGCGGGGACACTAAGCCCCGGAAGCACCTCAAGGTAGCCTCAAGGTAGGTAACGTAACGTAAATTTGATTGTTGATCTTTGTTTGTTTTGCGCAATTTGTAATAAAGATATTTTTATAGGATAAAGGCGTAAAGATGCCTCGATATTTTTTGTAATTTGTTTAATTTATTTTTAAATGTTTCTTTCACCCTGAATGCCCCTGTTACCTAGCAGTAAATAGGTACCTGGGTGTTAGTCAGCTGTCACGGGCTGCTTTCTGGGGGTGGAGGCCTGGTCGAGGACTGGGCCGCGGGGACACTAAAAAGCCCCGAAATCATCTCAAGATAACCTCAAGATTACACTATGAAGACACCTTTTGCAGTTATTTTTTTTTTTGTGACTGGCATTGCAGACTGCTCGACCACCAACGTGTCCCGTCACAATGTATATATTGCACATATTTCAGACTTGAATCGGAGCCCCCCCCCCCTCCCGTAGGTCGAACACCCCCGCCCCCCCCACACCCCAGGAAGGAAGGAATTATCAGGGGAAAGCGCCAAGCCATGACGACTATATAGCCCTGGGAAAGGGTCAGGATAAGGATTTCGGATGGGACGGGGGTAAGGAATGGTGCCCAACCACTTGGATGGTCGGGGGATTGAACGCCGATCTGCATGAATCGAGACCGTCGCTCTACCGTCCAGCCCAAGTGGTTGGAACCCCACACCCCAGGATGCAACTCCACAACAATTGACTAACTCCCAGGTTAACTATTTACTCCTAGGTGAACAGCGGCATTAGGGGAAAGAAAACATGCCCAATCATTTGTCTCCCGCCCGGGAATCGAACCCAGGATTCCCCCGATCCACCAAGATCCACCACCAAGGATGGGAGCCGGTCGGCCGAGCAGACAGCACACTGGACTTCTGATCCTGTGGTCCTGGGTTCGATCCCAGGCGCCGGCGAGAAACAATGGGCAGAGTTTCTTTCACCCTATGCCCCTGTTACCTAGCAGTGAAATAGGTACCTGGGGTGTTAGTCAGCTGTCACGGGCTGCTTCCTGGGGGTGCATACCTGGTCGAGGACCGGGCCGCGGGGACACTAAAGCCCCGAAATCATCTCAAAATAACCTCAAGATAGATGTAATTTCCATCCTGGAAAGGAGCCCAGAGTTGCTATAGCAACTCTGGGCTCTAGCAACAGCAGCTCTGAGCAACAGCTCTAGCAACAGCAGCTCTGAGCAACAGCTCTAGCAACAGCAGCTCTGAGCAACAGCTCTAGCAACAGCAGCTCTGAGCAACAGCTCTAGCAACAGCAGCTCTGAGCAACAGCTCTAGCAACAGCAGCTCTGAGCAACAGCTCTAGCAACAGCAGCTCTGAGCAACAGCTCTAGCAACAGCAGCTCTGAGCAACAGCTCTAGCAACAGCAGCTCTGAGCAACAGCTCTAGCAACAGCAGCTCTGAGCAACAGCTCTAGCAACAGCAGCTCTGAGCAACAGCTCTAGCAACAGCAGCTCTGGGCAACAGCTCTAGCAACAGCAGCTCTGGGCAACAGCTCTAGCAACAGCAGCTCTGAGCAACAGCTCTAGCAACAGCAGCTCTGAGCAACAGCTCTAGCAACAGCAGCTCTGAGCAACAGCTCTAGCAACAGCAGCTCTGAGCAACAGCTCTAGCAACAGCAGCTCTGAGCAACAGCTCTAGCAACAGCAGCTCTGAGCAACAGCTCTAGCAACAGCAGCTCTGAGCAACAGCTCTAGCAACAGCAGCTCTTGAGCCTCCAGCATCATTCATCAGCACTTGTCAACAAACACAACCCCCCCCCCTGTCCTAACCTCCCCCCCCCTGTCCTAACCTCCCCCCCCCCGCCCTCGTGGCTACCTTCCTGACAACAAGCTAAAAGTGCAGTGTCAGGCACAGTCAGTCACTGCTTGTCATCACTTAGCAACCACCAGCCATCGTTACTACCCCCTGGCCATCACCACAACTACCTCCTCCTCCACCACCACCACAACTACCTCCCCCCCCCACCACCACCATCACCACAACTACCTCTACCACCACCACCAACACTACTACCTCCACAACCCACCATCACCATAACTAATCACCACAAACTACCTCCTCCTCCACCACCACCACAACTACCTCCCCCCCCACCACCACCATCACCACAACTACCTCCCCGCCACAATTCAACGCCTCGCACATCTGATTGATTGACCTCACCAGTTGATTGACAGTTGAGAGGCGGGACCAAAGAGCCAAAGCTCAACCCCCGCAAGCACAATTAGGTGAGTACAATTATGTGAGTACATCTCATATAACCTTCTTTAGAAACTCCGTTGCACTTGCAAACCAAGTTGTTGGTCATATGACCAGACCACACACTAGATGGTGAAGGGACGACGACGTTTCGGTCCGTCCTGGACCATTCTCAAGTCGATTGTGATTGACTTGAGTCAGAATCGACTTGAGAATGGTCCAGGACGGACCGAAACGTCGTCGTCGTCCCTTCACCTTCTAGTGTGTGGTCTGGTCAACATACTTCAGCCACGTTATTGTGACTCATCGCCTGTTGGTCATATGAGTTCAGGTGGCGGTATACGCCAGCCGGGGTCATCAGAGCCGTGTTCCTCCTGCCCTCCCACAACCGCTGTAGCTGTCAAGGGCCTGACCTCTTGACCTGCAGAGCTGTGTATGGGCTCGTAGTAAGCTCTAGTGTCCTCCCTCTGTTATCCGATTGTCAATTGCTAATGCAAGTATTTGATGTGTGTGTGTGTGTGTGTGTGTGTGTGTGTGTGTGTGTGTGTGTGTGTGTGTGTGTGTGTGTGTGTGTGTGTGTGTACTCACCTATTTGTGCTTGCGGGGGTTGAGCTCTGGCTCTTTGGTCCCGCCTCTCAACCGTCAATCAACAGGTGTACAGGTTCCTGAGATGTTAGAAAGCCACAGATGTTAGAAAGCCACAGATGTTAGAAAGCCACAGATGTTAGAAAGCCACAGATGTTAGAAAGCCACAGATGTTAGAAAGCCACAGATGTTAGTAAGCCACAGATGTTAGAAAGCCACAGATGTTAGAAAGCCACAGAGATGTTAGAAAGCCACAGAGATGTTAGAAAGCCACAGATGTTAGAAAGCCACAGATGTTAGAAAGCCACAGATGTTAGAAAGCCACAGATGTTAGAAAGCCACAGATGTTAGAAAGCCACAGAGATGTTAGAAAGCCACAGAGATGTTAGAAAGCCACAGAGATGTTAGAAAGCCACAGATGTTAGAAAGCCACAGAGATGTTAGAAAGCCACAGATGTTAGAAAGCCACAGAGATGTTAGAAAGAACTTTTTCAGTGTCAGAGTAGTTAACAGGTGGAATGCATTAGGCAGTGATGTTGTGGAGGCTGACTCCATACACAGCTTCAAGTGTAGATATGATAGAGCCCAATAGACTCAGGAACCTGTACACAAGTTGATTGACAGTTGAGAGGCGGGACCAAAGAGCCAGAGCTCAACCCCCGCAAACACAACCAAGAGAGTACAGGAGAACACAACAGAAACACCATGTTGTTGTTGTTAAAGATTTGCTACCTGGAACAAAGTTCCAAGTAGCACGGGCTATGGTGAGCCCGTTAAGAAACATCAGCCACCTGCCAGAAATAGACAAACTAGCTGCAAACAAACACTAGTGGTGTCAGCAAGGCGGCCAGCTCGCCTCTTATCGTAACTCTCCTTCATCTGTACCTCGTCGTCGTCTATATAAACACAAAAGACCTCCAGCGGCAAAGTCTAACGTCGCCCTCGAAGTCACGCGGGGAACAGTCAGCTGCCATATTCACGAAGCAGTTACGCAAGCACGTACGAACCTGTATACCATTTTCTCTTATCTTTGGCGGCTTTGTTTACAATTATTAAACAGTTAATGAGCTCCGAAGCACCAGGAGGCTGTTTATAACAATAACAGCAGGTCATTTGTCAAGTTTTCATGCTTGTAAATTGTTCAGTAAATGTAACCAAAGCCGTCAAAGATTGAGGAAAGATGTACGCGTTTGTAAGTGCTTGCGTAACTGCTTCATGAATCTGGCCCCTGGCCATTAACTATCCCACTCAGCCAGTAACTGGGAGCGGCGCTGATTGGTCAGTGGGCGGACTGTGGACTGGCTGCACGTCGTGCACGGACTATGGGGGTAACTATTCAGCAGGAGCCGTACTGGCGGACACGGAGGGTGAGAGACGGAGACACTGTATCATTAGTTGCAGCAGGCGAAGAGGGCAAGGTGGGGGGTGGATAGGAGCAGGAGGAGGGTGAAGAGGAGCAAGAGGAGGAGCAGGGGGCAGCTGGGGGGGGAGGGGGGGGACTGATGAAGAGGGTTGGGTGCCGGAGATTAATGCACTAAGAGGGTGTGACGCCATGATCCCTTTACTAGATCACGAACGAGATGGTGAGAATTGGGGGGAGGGAAGGGGGGGGGATGGGGCAAGAGAGGGGTCCAGGGGTGGGACAAGGGAGGGGGGGGGGGGAGTGGGTGGAAGGGTGGGACAAGATAAGGAGGGAGGGGGGGGGGGCAGGGGGGAGGGATGTTGAGCCTCGCAATGGAACTTGCAACACTTGCAGCTAACAGGCAAAACAGACTGAGCTTAGCCGGACGGCCGAGCGGACAGCACGCTGGACTTGTGATCCTGTGGTCCCGGGGTCGATCCCGGGCGCCAGCGAGAAACAATGGGCAGAGTTTCTTTCACCCTATGCCCCTGTTACCTAGCAGTAAAATAGGTACCTGGGTGTTAGTCAGTTGTCACGGGCTGCTTCCTGGTGGGTGGAGGCCTGGTCGAGGACCGGGCCGCGGGGACACTAAAGCCCCGAAATCATCTCAAGATAACCTCAAGATAGCTACCAAGCACACACAGTGCCAGTCGGCCATCATAATTTCCACTATATTCCACATTTCTAAACCTTTTCATTCTCCTTCTTTTAGGGGCCTGACGGCTGAGTGGACAGCGCCCGAGATTAATAGTCCTTGCGAAAGACGAAATAGAAGTATGGGAGCCATGGAAGGACATATCGGTAAGGTGAGCAATGGAATGTTTATCGGAGGAGTCACGTGATTGATAAGAATCCAGAAGGAATAGTGTTGTCATCCCTGTTCACCTGGGTCTGCAAGGCGCAGGGCTACATTCAAATCTGCTAACGACGTTGTTGAGACCTATTAAGTTGTTTAGCTTAGCGCCGGCCATCATAAGAGGGTATTGGGTCACCCCATGTGTATGGCGCCTAACTGGCGTCCAACACAGGACTTCAATGCAGGATGATTGTTCCGTCAACTTCCTTATCTCAATACTATCTCCCCTCAACTGTCGGTACTTCATTCAACTGGGAGACTTTAACCAGAATCTCGTACAGATTTCTTCAACCTTTTAATTAACAGTTTTTGACCAGAAATTTGTCATGACCAAAGGGGTGGGTGTGGGGGGGGGGGGGGGGTAGTGATATGGATGGTCCGTTAATTACACCGCTACAGCCGCCATTCAGACATCTTGGTGCGATGGTACTCACATAATTGTGCTTGCAGGGGTTGAGCTTTGGCTCTTTGGTCCCGCCTCTCAACTGTCAATCAACTGGTGTACAGGTTCCTGAACCTATTGGGCTCTATCATATCTACATTTCAAACTGTGTATGGAGTCAGCCTCCACCACATCACTTCCTAATGCATTCCATTTATTAACTACTCTGACACTGAAAAAATTCTTTCTAACGTCTCTGTGGCTCATCTGGGTACTAAGTTTCCACCTGTGTCCCCTTGTGTGTGTGTTTACTAGTTGTGTTTTTACGGGGGTTGAGCTCTGCTCTTTCGGCCCGCCTCTCAACTGTCAATCAACTGTTTACTAACTACTTTTTTTTTTCCCACACCACACACACACACCCCCCAGGAAGCAGCCCGTGACAGCTGACTAACTCCCAGGTACCTATTTACTGCTAGGTAACAGGGGCATTCAGGGTGAGAGAAACTTTGCCCATTTTTCTGCCTCGTGCGGGAATCGAACCCGCGCCACAGAATTACGAATCCTGCGCGCTATCCACCAGGCTACGAGGCCCCGTGTGTGTGTGTGTGTGTGTGTGTGTGTGTGTGTGTGTGTGTGTGTGTGTGTGTGTGTGTGTGTGTGTGTGTGTGATAAGTAGTGAGATACGTGATGGAAACTTGGGCCAGATTCACGAAGCAGTTACGCAAGCACTTGCGAACCTGTACATTTTTTCTCAATCTTTGGCGGCTTTGTTTACAATTATTAAACAGTTAATGAGTTCCGAAGCACCAGGAGACTGTTTATAATAATAACAATAGTTGATTGGCAAGTTTTCATGCTTGTAAACTGTTTAATAAATGTAACCAAAGCCGTCAAAGATTGAGGAAAGATGTACACGTTCGTAAGTACTTGCGTAACTGCTTCGTGAATCTGGCCCCAGGTCATGTGGCATGAACTTATAACACTTACAACTTCTATCGATAATTACTTGAGACCAATTAATTTATTATTAATGTCTTCAACTGGCTGATGATTAATTGACTGATCATAATTATTATTGGACTTGGAAGATCACAGAATAAGGCCAAAAGAATCAAGGGAGCTCCAGATGATATACTCAGAACTAATAAAAGGGAAAAATTCAACACAAGATGAGTGGCACTGCCCAATACTGTCACTATGGCGGTGTGTCCACTCACAGGATGAGTGGCGCTGCCCAATACTGTCACTATGGCGGTGTGTCCACTCACAGGATGAGTGGCGCTGCCCAATACTGTCACTATGGCGGTGTGTCCACTCACAGGATGAGTGGCGCTGCCCAATACTGTCACTATGGCGGTGTGTCCACTCATGGGATGAGTGGCGCTGCCCAATACTGTCACTATGGCGGTGTGTCCACTCACAGGATGAGTGACGCTGCCCAATACTGTCACTATGGCGGTGTGTCCACTCACAGGATGAGTGGCGCTGCCCAATACTGTCACTATGGCGGTGTGTCCACTCACAGGATGGGTGGCGCTGCCCAATACTGTCACTATGGCGGTGTGTCCACTCACAGGATGAGTGCCGCTGCCCAATACTGTCACTATGGCGGTGTGTCCACTCACAGGATGAGTGGCGCTGCCCAATACTGTCACTATGGCGGTGTGTCCACTCACAGGATGAGTGGCGCTGCCCAATACTGTCACTATGGCGGTGTGTCCACTCACAGGATGAGTGGCGCCGCCCAATACTGTCACTATGGCGGTGTGTCCACTCACAGGATGAGTGGCGCTGCCCAATACTGTCACTATGGCGGTGTGTCCACTCACAGGATGAGTGGCGCTGCCCAATACTGTCACTATGGCGGTGTGTCCACTCACAGGATGAGTGGCGCTGCCCAATACTGTCACTATGGCGGTGTGTTCACTCACAGGATGAGTGGCGCTGCCCAATACTGTCACTATGGCGGTGTGTCCACTCACAGGATGAGTGGCGCTGCCCAATACTGTCACTATGGCGGTGTGTCCACTCACATGATGAGTGGCGCTGCCCAATACTGTCACTATGGCGGTGTGTCCACTCACAGGATGGGTGGCGCTGCCCAATACTGTCACTATGGCGGTGTGTCCACTCACAGGATGAGTGGCGCTGCCCAATACTGTCACTATGGCGGTGTGTCCACTCACAGGATGAGTGACGCTGCCCAATACTGTCACTATGGCGGTGTGTCCACTCACAGGATGAGTGACGCTGCCCAATACTGTCACTATGGCGGTGTGTCCACTCACAGGATGAGTGAAAACCACATAATACTTTACCACAGAAGTGATTCATAAACCCAGTAATACCCTGCTATAAATCCCTAACAAAGTGAGAGCCACTGGGGTGATCCACCAACATACACAACTCGAAAACAAATACCTTGTACTGTGTGCTACGATCTGGCCAGGAGCCACCACCGGGGCCGCCTCTCCACTCCCACACTGCCAAAACCACACCAACTACAACTTGGACCCTTACAGCGAAGTTGCACCTCGAGACTTGACCACAAATTCTTTCCCCGTGGGGGAACTGCCTGGTGGAACTGGACACATTATCACTGCCAAATCCATAGATTTTAACGCAGCATTTGAGGAGGGGGGGGGGGAAGGGAAGTTCAAGGGAGGTTGGGAGAGGCTTAAGGGAGGAGGCCTACCTTGGGGGTGGGGTAAGAGGGGCATGATTGTAATAACTGGTACTAGATAATTTGACCTGACCTTGAAATGTTTCATGCCGGCCAGTTGACATGAATTTAATCCTTGTCAAACTCAGCTGTGTGACACCATCTTGTTGAACTGTGAGGCAACTGGAGCAGGGGGGAGGGGAAGGGGGAGGACGGGAAAAGGAGAAATTGGAGAGAGGGATAAAGGAGGAGATAACACAAGGGATATGATGACCATGAGATCTGTTACAGACTATCTTCCAACAGGAATCGGGAACAAGAATAAGACTTACATCAGGGAAGGTTGCATCTAGATTCTGGTGGTTCCTATTTAAATATCGGCAGATATATTCATCCGATGACAATTTTATTACTAAATCGAGAAGATTGTAATGCTTCAACGTGCAATGAGAACAATATGACTTAGACACTCCATTTCTGTGCTAAGGTGGAGGTAACTAATGAATAACGATGATCTGTGCAGCCAATCTCTTAGCACTATGTTAAAGCTGTCAGAAGTTCTTTACCTCTTAAACCACTCGACATGAGTAAGGCAATGGGGTCAGATAAGGTCAGTCCAAGACTGATATACAGCTTGGACAACCTGTTGGTGTCTTACTCGCCTCTACCAACTCAAGAAATCTGGCCTTCTCTATGGAAGAATTCAGATGTTTACAGTTTACAAAGAGTTCGAGACATTCGGTGATCAGCAACTAACGACCAGTGTCACTCAAGTCAATTACTGGCAAAACTCTCGAGGCAATAATAGGATACAATTCTGGAGAAGTTATAAAAGTTGAATTTGTGGTCTCTGAACCCACACTGATGTTCCGCCATAGAAGCACATCCTCTTCAGTGGTGGTCTTGTGATGTGTTCACGTCCACACATGTTATGCATGTGTGGGATGCTGGCTTGCAGTTTAACACCTACTCTCATTATGTATGCTGGCTCTCTTCCAGAACATTGGCAGTCTCCATGTTTCCAGTGATTGATATGTTTTAAGAGGCCAACACAGGGCATCACCTTCCCTTCTTAGAATAGAATTAGAATTAACTAATATCCACGGTACAGTCACGGCGGAAACCTTGGCCTTTGTCACGTCCAGTTCCCTACGTGATTCCTTCGTGTCTGGACACCTCAAATTAATCTAGTGCCTTGGGCATCTCCAACTGAACTCACGTAGTTGTCCTTATGGGGGGTTGAGCTTCAACTCTTTGGTTCCGCCTCTCAACTCTCAATCAACCGGCACACAGATTCCTGAGTCTATTGGGCTCTATCATATCTACATTTGAAACTGTGTATGGAGTCAGCCTCCACCACATCACTGCCTAATGCATTCCACCTGTTAACTACTCTGACACTGAAAAAGTTCTTACTAATATCTCTGTCATCTCACGGCTGTGTGAGAGGTTATCAGTGGAGTGTCTTTGAGTTGATGTTGAGCAAAGGATTTGTTAAGCTGGGAAGAGATAAACTGAGGAAAGAGAGGTTTTAAAACTGGAAATTTAGGATGAGAGGATGAGGATGAAACAGCTTAATGACCTAACCACATTGGATTGTTAAGTGTTAAGTAATGCTGTAGTGTGTGTGAATTGTTAAATTAGTGACTTGCAGATTGGGAAATTGGAAACTTACAGATTGGGAAAAACTTACAGATTGGGAAAAACTTACAGATTGGGAAAAACTTACAGATTGGGAAAAACTTACAGATTGGGAAATTGAAAACTTACAGATTGGGAAAAACTTACAGATTGGGAAATTGAAAACTTACAGATTGGGAAATTGAAAACTTACAGATTGGGAAAAACTTACAGATTGGGAAATTGAAAACTTACAGATTGGGAAAAACTTATAGATTGTGAAATTGAAAACTTACATATTGGGAAATTGAAAACTTACAGATTGGGGAAAAACTTACAGATTGGGGAAAAACTTACAGATTGGGAAATTCTTATGCAAATAATGAAATGATATTTTGTGCACACTAAACCATAAATATACTATCATGAATATTTTTTGATTTGACGTGTTAGTTGTGATGCGTTAAGTGTTACCTCCCGCCCTGTCTGCCTCGCTCTTTTGTTTACCTGTTTGTTTGTGTGTGTGTGTGTTTGTTTGTCCGTGACCTGGCACTCTCCCCACAGCACCAAGGACAACCAGTGCCTGGCACCCCGCCCCTCGCTCGTCTGCCAGCGCCGGCAATTAAATCCTCATGTTACTCTAGTATTTTAAGACGCTTTCCTTTTGTGATCGACTCGGGCGCGTATGAAAGGAATTTTTTTCCAATTTATGCCTCGTTGGGGTGTTTTTATGAGGGAAAGTATGAATGAGGCGAATATTGAGTATATGACCTCTGCCAGGGGTTTAAATATGAGTCACTTCTTTGTTTACATATGTGAGGATATGCAATTGACGATCACAAAACACTCATCATTTTTATGCGGAAAATCCACAGAGAAATGTGAAAGGAAGTGAACGTTTCGGCCTGATTAAAGGCGTTGTCAACGGCCTTAGTCAGGCCGAAACGTTCACTTTCTTTCACATTTCTCTGTGGATTTTTTTGCATATGATATATTTATGAATATCATGGTTTTGTTGATATCGTATCACACATATATTAGATTTTTTTTAAACTTTATTGGGACAAATATATCATGTTGGGTTTTATTGGGTCAAATATGTGATATGCTTGTGTTGAAAGGTCAATATAATTGTTGTTACTGATTTATGGGCTGAAAATGGTCTTATGTGTGTGTGTTTTTTGTATTTACTATTTGTGCCTGCAGGATCTTAAGCTCTTGGACCCCGCCTTGTTAATCGTGCAATGTATACTGACTCCCGACCTTTGTCGTTACGAAGTAGGAAGACAGCTTCCTCTTCTTAGCCCGTCTCATCTGTCCCCAGAAGTGGGATGCTGCTCTGGGGGGAGATTATGTCCCAGTTTGTTCATTCTCAAACATGTGGATTAAACAGAAAACGGGAATATTGAAAGATGTTAAATAAATAGACGGAGAGCAGTAGACAGGCGGCAGTAGACGGAGAGCAGTAGACGGAGAGCAGTAGACGGAGAGCAGTAGACAGGCGGCAGTAGACAGGCGGCAGTAGACGGAGAGCAGTAGACGGAGAGCAGTAGACAGGCGGCAGTAGACAGGCGGCAGTAGACGGAGAGCAGTAGACGGAGAGCAGTAGACAGGCGGCAGTAGACAGGCGGCAGTAGACGGAGAGCAGTAGACGGAGAGCAGTAGACAGGCGGCAGTAGACAGGCGGCAGTAGACGGAGAGCAGTAGACGGAGAGCAGTAGACAGGCGGCAGTAGACAGGCGGCAGTAGACAGGCGGCAGTAGACGGAGAGCAGTAGACAGGCGGCAGTAGACAGGCGGCAGTAGACAGGCGGCAGTAGACGGAGAGCAGTAGACAGGCGGCAGTAGACAGGCGGCAGTAGACAGGCGGCAGTAGACAGGCGGCAGTAGACGGAGAGCAGTAGACAGGCGGCAGTAGACGGAGAGCAGTAGACAGGCGGCAGTAGACGGAGAGCAGTAGACAGGCGGCAGTAGACGGAGAGCAGTAGACAGGCGGCAGTAGACAGGCGGCAGTAGACAGGCGGCAGTAGACAGGCGGCAGTAGACAGGCGGCAGTAGACGGAGAGCAGTAGACAGGCGGCAGTAGACAGGCGGCAGTAGACAGGCGGCAGTAGACGGAGAGCAGTAGACAGGCGGCAGTAGACAGGCGGCAGTAGACAGGCGGCAGTAGACGGAGAGCAGTAGACGGAGAGCAGTAGACAGGCGGCAGTAGACAGGCGGCAGTAGACGGAGAGCAGTAGACAGGCGGCAGTAGACAGGCGGCAGTAGACGGAGAGCAGTAGACGGAGAGCAGTAGACAGGCGGCAGTAGACAGGCGGCAGTAGACGGAGAGCAGTAGACAGGCGGCAGTAGACAGGCGGCAGTAGACAGGCGGCAGTAGACAGGCGGCAGTAGACGGAGAGCAGTAGACAGGCGGCAGTAGACAGGCGGCAGTAGACAGGCGGCAGTAGACAGGCGGCAGTAGACGGAGAGCAGTAGACAGGCGGCAGTAGACGGAGAGCAGTAGACAGGCGGCAGTAGACAGGCGGCAGTAGACAGGCGGCAGTAGACAGGCGGCAGTAGACGGAGAGCAGTAGACAGGCGGCAGTAGACAGGCGGCAGTAGACAGGCGGCAGTAGACGGAGAGCAGTAGACAGGCGGCAGTAGACAGGCGGCAGTAGACGGAGAGCAGTAGACAGGCGGCAGTAGACAGGCGGCAGTAGACGGAGAGCAGTAGACAGGCGGCAGTAGACAGGCGGCAGTAGACGGAGAGCAGTAGACAGGGAGCAGTAGACAGGCGGCAGTAGACGGAGAGCAGTAGACAGGCGGCAGTAGACAGGCGGCAGTAGACGGAGAGCAGTAGACAGGCGGCAGTAGACAGGCGGCAGTAGACAGGCGGCAGTAGACGGAGAGCAGTAGACAGGCGGCAGTAGACGGAGAGCAGTAGACAGGGAGCAGTAGGCAGGCGGCAGTAGACGGAGAGCAGTAGACAGGGAGCAGTAGACAGGCGGCAGTAGACAGCCGGCAGTAGACGGCGGCAGTAGACGGAGAGCAGTTGACGGCAGTGGTGATGGAGGCGCCACACCTGCAGAGAGTCCGAGTGATTGAGTGTATAAACATTTATCTTAGAACTCTTGCGAGGAGGTCCGGGGTCAGCACTGAATTTTGGAGCCCAGATTGGTCTAGTTTAGTTCGATTATTGTGAGTTATTATCACCCATCCTGTTGGTAGGTCCCGTACCTATCTTGTGGGTGAAAGTGGACCCCATCCCACTCTAGTTCACTCCCCCACCCCTCCCAATACTCCCCCACCCCTCCCACCACCCCCTACACTCTCCCACACCCCTCCCGATACTCCCCCACCCCTTTCTACACTTCCCCACCCCTCTCCACACTCCCCCACCCCCTCCCGACACTCCCCCACCCCTCCCACCACTCCCCCACCCCTTCCCACCACTCCCTACACACTCCCCCACCCCTCCCAATACTCCGCCACCCCTCCCACCACTCCCTACACTCTCCCACACCCCCCCCGATACTCCCCCACCCCTTTCTACACTTCCCCACCCCTCCCGACACTCCCCCACCCCTCCCACCACTCCCCCACCCCTTCCCACACTCCCCCACCCCTCCCCACACTCTACTACCCCCCTCCTCCTCTCACTCTGCAACACAACCCGACATTAGTCAGCATGGGTATCGACCTATATACCCGGGTTACGCCATCAATACTTGAGTAAGGAGAATCCGGATATCGTGTTGCGGGCTCAGTCATCCGGATCTCGTGTTGCGGGCTCAGTCATCCGGATATCGTGTTGCGGGCTCAGTCATCCGGATCTCGTGTTGCGGACTCAGTCATCCGGATATCGTGTTGCGGGCTCAGTCATCCGGATATCGTGTTGCGGGCTCAGTCATCCGGATCTCGTGTTGCGGACTCAGTCATCCGGATATCGTGTTGCGGGCTCAGTCATCCGGATATCGTGTTGCGGGCTCAGTCATCCGGATATCGTATTGCGGGCTCAGTTATCCGGATATCGTGTAGCGGGCTCAGTTATCCGGATTAATTTCAACGGCTTGTTGTTACTCAACAAACTTGAGTCGTCAAGAAAGTCAACAAACTCCATTAATAGTTAACAATCAATACTCTAACTAAAATATCTGACCACGTTAAACTTCCAAGATCGCTGTACACGTACGTGAGACCAGTCTTATAGTATGCAAGCGCATCGTGGAGCTCCCACATCTAAAAATAACACATGAAGAAACTTGATGAGGTTCAGACGTTTGCAACAAGGCTCATTTGAGAATTGCGAGGGATTGGGTATAAAGAAAGACTGAAAGAACTAGACCTGACGACGCTTGATAAGGGGAGGGAGAGAGGAAACATGATTGAGATGTATAAAATACTTAAGAGGGATTGACAGTGGAACAAAAGGAAATGTTCACAATGTTCAGAACGGGCATGGGGGGGGGGGGGTTATCTTGAGATGATTTCGGGGCTTTAGTGTCCCCGCGGCCCGGTCCTCGACCAGGCCTCCACGGGGGGGGGGGGGGAGGGGAAGCTTGACAAAGAGATAAGTCGTAGAGATGTTAGAAAATCTACTTTTTACACAACAACAGTAAGGAAATGAAATGAACTAAAGGGGCAGGTTGTAGAAGCAAACTCCATACATAATTTTAAGATAAGATAAGACAAGGAAATAGGTCTGGATTGCATTAAACAATCGGCAGCTGGAAAACTGGATGTCAAAACCGTCAGACGTTTTAGCATATGACAAAGAGTGCTGGGAAGACGGGACACCAGGAGCATAGCTCTCATCCTGTAACTACACTTGGGTAATTATACCTAGATAATTACTCTTAGGTAACTGTACTTAGGTAATTACACCCATGTTTACGTTATGATAACTACATATAGCAGTGTTGCATCAGTTATTCTCCCTCTCTGGGGGAAGTTATTCTCCCTCTCTGGGGGAAGTTATTCTCCCTCTCTGGGGTAAGTTATTCTCCCTCTCTGGGGGAAGTTATACTCCCTCTCTGGGGGAAGTTATTCTCCCTCTCTGGGGGAAGTTATTCTCCCTCTCTGGGGTAAGTTATACTCCCTCTCCGGGGTAAGTTATACTCCCTCTCTGGGGGAAGTTATTCTCCCTCTCTGGGGGAAGTTATTCTCCCTCTGTGGGGGAAGTTATTCTCCTTCTGTAGGGTAAGTTATTCTCCCTCTCTGGGGTAAGTTATTCTCCCTCTCTGGGGGAAGTTATTCTCCCTCTCTGGGGGAAGTTATTCTCCCTCTCTGGGGGAAGTTATTCTCCCTCTCTGGGGTAAGTTATACTCCCTCTCCGGGGTAAGTTATACTCCCTCTCTGGGGGAAGTTATTCTCCCTCTCTGGGGGAAGTTATTCTCCCTCTGTGGGGGAAGTTATTCTCCTTCTGTAGGGTAAGTTATTCTCCCTCTCTGGGGGAAGTTATTCTCCCTCTGTGGGGGAAGTTATTCTCCCTCTCTGGGGTAAGTTATTCTCCCTCTCTGGGGGAAGTTATACTCCCTCTCTGGGGGAAGTTATTCTCCCTCTCTGGGGGAAGTTATACTCCCTCTCTGGGGGAAGTTATTCTCCCTCTCTGGGGTAAGTTATTCTCCCTCTCTGGGGGAAGTTATACTCCCTCTCTGGGGGAAGTTATTCTCCCTCTCTGGGGGAAGTTATTCTCCCTCTCTGGGGGAAGTTATTCTCCCTCTCTGGGGGAAGTTATTCTCCCTCTCTGGGGGAAGTTATTCTCCCTCTCTGGGGGAAGTTATTCTCCCTCTGTGGGGGAAGTTATACTCCCTCTCTGGGGGAAGTTATTCTCCCTCTGTGGGGTAAGTTATACTCCCTCTCTGGGGGAAGTTATTCTCCCTCTGTGGGGGAAGTTATTCTCCCTCTCTGGGGGAAGTTATACTCCCTCTCTGGGGGAAGTTATTCTCCCTCTCTGGGGTAAGTTATTCTCCCTCTCTGGGGGAAGTTATACTCCCTCTCTGGGGGAAGTTATTCTCCCTCTGTGGGGTAAGTTATACTCCCTCTCTGGGGGAAGTTATTCTCCCTCTCTGGGGGAAGTTATTCTCCCTCTCTGGGGGAAGTTATTCTCCCTCTGTGGGGGAAGTTATTCTCCCTCTCTGGGGAAAGTTCACAGGATGAGTGGCGCTGCCCAATACTGTCACTATGGCGGTGTGTCCACTCACAGGATGAGTGGCGCTGCCCAATACTGTCACTATGGCGGTGTGTCCACTCACAGGATGAGTGGCGCTGCCCAATACTGTCACTATGGCGGTGTGTCCACTCACAGGATGAGTGACGCTGCCCAATACTGTCATTATGGCGGTGTGTCCACTCACAGGATGAGTGACGCTGCCCAATACTGTCATTATGGCGGTGTGTCCACTCACAGGATGAGTGGCGCTGCCCAATACTGTCACTATGGCGGTGTGTCCACTCACAGGATGAGTGACGCTGCCCAATACTGTCACTATGGCGGTGTGTCCACTCACAGGATGAGTGACGCTGCCTAATACTGTCACTATGGCGGTGTGTCCACTCACAAGATGAGTGACGCTGCCCAATACTGTCACTATGGCGGTGTGTCCACTCACAGGATGAGTGACGCTGCCCAATACAGTCACTATGGCGGTGTGTCCACTCACAGGATGAGTGACACTGCCCAAATAAACTCGCCCCTCGGGGCAAAATTTAAACAAAAAATACCTATGCACAGTGTGTTCAGGATATCTTGGGCTATGTGTACCGAGAGGCACATGTACAGTAGTAAACTGGTTCACCAGTGGTAAACTGATGTAGTGTGCGGTTTACACATGTGCTGAACACACACATTAAATGGTCTTGCCTCGCCTCCGTCTGCGCAATGTGGGGTATATAGCCTGAGTAAGGAGGCCTGGCGCAGAGTGTGGATCACACTGACAGTGTGAGCGCAGTATTCACTCCATCATATTTATATAACATCCGCCAGTTAAGTGACCAAGTTTCTTGATCAACGAATCCTTGGAGGAGGGGCTGCAGGGACGGACCTTGCAAGCGGATCTGCTCATCGTCTTGGATTGCAAGGAGTTGCAAGCACACACGTGCACCTCTGAAGGTGTGTGTCGGAGCTACAAGGAGGAGGAGGAGGAGCTACAACTGAGGTATACGTCTTATAAGCCTCCGGGTCTAAGTCTACTGGTATTTACCAACATCTGCGCTCAGGTGTTTTTTAAACTTGGAATTTTGTAATGCAAGGAGACAGATGGCAATTGGTAAGATGTAGACGCACGGAGAGCGGAGTGACACAGTGACTTGCACTGCATGTTAAGGGAGCAACCCCATGCTCGCCCTTCTCTGTAGCCCGTGTGCAAACTGGAGGCTGTACAGTCTCCCGGAGCATCTGGTGTGCTAACTGGAGGCTGTACAGTCTCCCGGAGCATCTGGTGTGCTAACTGGAGGCTGTACAGTCTCCCGGAGCACCTGGTGTGCTAACTGGAGGCTGTACAGTCTCCCGGAGCATCTGGTGTGCTAACTGGAGGCTGTACAGTCTCCCGGAGCACCTGGTGTGCTAACTGGAGGCTGTACAGTCTCCCGGAGCACCTGGTGTGCTAACTGGAGGCTGTACAGTCTCCCGGAGCACCTGGTGTACTAACTGGAGGTTGTACAGTCTCCCGGAGTACCTGGTGTACTAACTGGAGGTTGTACAGTCTCCCGGAGCACCTGGTGTACTAACTGGAGGTTGTACAGTCTCCCGGAGCACCTGGTGTACTAACTGGAGGTTGTACAGTCTCCCGGAGCACGTGGTGTACTAACTGGAGGTTGTACAGTCTCCCGGAGCACCTGGTGTACTAACTGGAGGTTGTACAGTCTCCCGGAGCACGTGGTGTGCTAACTGGAGGTTGTACAGTCTCCCGGAGCACGTGGTGTACTAACTGGAGGTTGTACAGTCTCCCGGAGCACGTGGTGTGCTAACTGGAGGTTGTACAGTCTCCCGGAGCACGTGGTGTACTAACTGGAGGTTGTACAGTCTCCCGGAGCACCTGGTGTACTAACTGGAGGTTGTACAGTCTCCCGGAGCACGTGGTGTACTAACTGGAGGTTGTACAGTCTCCCGGAGCACCTGGTGTACTAACTGGAGGTTGTACAGTCTCCCGGAGCACGTGGTGTGCTAACTGGAGGTTGTACAGTCTCCCGGAGCACGTGGTGTACTAACTGGAGGTTGTACAACCTCTTATTTCTTACATTTGGCTGTATTTGTCAACGTGTTCTTAAGGGCAGTATAGAATATTATCAATTATTATCAAGACGGCAAGCAATTAAAGAGGAACATGTCATTAGCTCTAGAATTCATGGTATTACCCTACATATGGGAGCCGGTCGGCCGAGCGGACAGCACGCTGGACTTGTGATCCTGTGGTCCTGGGTTCGATCCCAGGCTCCGGCGAGAAACAATGGGCAGAGTTTCTTTCACCCTATGCCCCTGTTACCTAGCAGTAAAATAGGTACCTGGGTGTTAGTCAGCTGTCACGGGCTGCTTCCTGGGGGTGGAGGCCTGGTTGAGGACCGGGCCGCGGGGACGATTCACAGTCGACCTGAGAATGGTCCAGGACGGACCGAAACGTCGTCGTCTCTTAGTACCTACGGGCTCACCATAGCCCGTGCTACTTGCCCCGCTTCTGTGCCGGGTAAGTTACGGGCTCACCATAGCCCGTGCTACTTGCCCCGCTTCTGTGCCGGGTAAGTTACGGGCTCACCATAGCCCGTGCTACTTGCCCCGCTTCTGTGCCGGGTAAGTTACGGGCTCACCATAGCCCGTGCTACTTGGAACGTTTTGTTCCAAGTAGCAAATCTTAAGTATCAACGTCGTCGTCCCTTCACTTTCTAGTGTGTGGTCTGGTCAACATACTTCAGCCACGTTGTTGTGGCTCGCCGCCTGCATAGAGGATTCTGGCTCTGTAGGAGATAGTAGGGGCGGGGTAAGGCTGGGATTGAGTCAGACTTAGCAAGACTAGGATCAGACGTGGTAAAACTTGAATCAGACGTGGTAAGACTTGAATCAGACGTGGTAAGTTACAATTACAAAAAAAAGCGTGTAACTTGTTGTTGTTGTTTCAGACTTAGCTACTCAGAACGAAGTGTCCATGTAGCACGGTCTATGGCGAGCCCGTAATGTGTAACTTTTCTGTTTTATCTACATCATTTACAGTCACTCAGCGTTGCTGTACACACACACACACATAACATGCTCAATATTCTCCCATGTTTCGAGATTACAACACACACACTTGTGTTCGTAAGAGGTGACCTTGTGGGTACGTCGTAAGAGAGCATGGTGGGTACGTCGTAAGAGATCATGGTGGGTACGTCGTAAGAGATCATGGTGGGTACGTCGTAAGAGAGCATGGTGGGTACGTCGTAAAGAGAGCATGGTGGGTACGTCGTAAGAGAGCATGGTGGGTACGTCGTAAAGAGAGCGTGGTAGGTACGTCGTAAGAGAGCATGGTGGGTACGTCGTAAAGAGAGCATGGTGGGTACGTCGTAAGAGAGCATGGTGGGGACGTCGTAAGAGAGCATGGTGGGTACGTCGTAAGAGAGCGTGGTGGGTACGTCGTAAGAGAGCATGGTGGGTACGTCGTAAGGGGAGACCTTGGTAGATACATCTTATTGTAGGTGGTGGGAAGGTAATGAACACATTATAAACAATGGCTAAATGCTCGCTTATCCGGCCACCAAATGCTCGGTCATCCGGCCGCCAAATGCTCGCTCATCCGGCCGCCAAATGCTCGCTCATCCGGCCGCCAAATGCTCGCTTATCCGGCCGCCAAATGCTCTTTCATCCGGCCGCCAAATGCTCGCTCATCCGGCCGCCAAATGGTCGGTCATCCGGCCGCCAAATGGTCGGTCATCTGGCCGCCAAATGCTCGCTCATCCGGCCGCCAAATGCTCGCTCATCCGGCCGCCAAATGCTCGCTCATCCGGCCGCCAAATGGTCGCTCATCCGGCCGCCAAATGGTCGGTCATCTGGCCGCCAAATGCTCGCTCATCCGGCCGCCAAATGCTCGCTCATCCGGCCGCCAAATGCTCGCTCATCCGGCCGCCAAATGCTCGCTCATCCGGCCGCCAAACCCCGTTTATAAATGAAAGGTGTACACACACGACTCAATTAATGCCGTTCGAATATTTTTTGAACAGTGCTTCGCTGACCATCGCTGTTCGAATCCCAACACTGTAAATGCTCCACCGCCGTACAACAAATACCAATAACTGCCAACAGAACCTAACCACCCAATTTAACCCACGCTTAACAAATCACAAAATTCTAATACATTGTGATATTCATGTATGAGGAAAACGAATTAATATTCGCATTCAAGTTAATTAATGTGTTTGAGGTCAAGCCTGGCCCCAGGCCGGGCTTTGGGAGTAGAAGAACTCTCAGGACCTCATCCAGGTACAATCCAGGTACAAGAGATCAGGCGCCACCTGAACGAGCCAAGCCTGAGGACAGTAGACCCACCAACTAGCCTGACCTTAGCGCGAGATCTATATCTCAATAGCGTGTGGTCTATCAGAATAGAGGTTCGAGAAAAGAGGCTGTTAGAAGTCTTAACAGGTGGAAGGAGTCAGGATAAAGGATTTGGGATGGGACGGTGGGGGAAGGAACGGTGCCCAACCACTTGGGGACGGTCGGGGATTGAACGCCGACCTGCATGAAGCGAAACCGTCGCTCTACCGTCCAGCCCAAGTGGTTGGGCACACATAGAAACAGACACATCAGCGACAGCTTCAATGGCCTTCAGTTATATACAGATTCCTTAAGAGTGTCGCTCTATTAGGATGTGTAAAAAAATGATCTAGAAATTATTTTTAACTTAAAGTGGCATAAATCTCGCCCTTTTTCGACCTGACTCAAGTTCAGTTGATAATGTTATTCTTCAACATGACGTTATGTGTACAACATGATGTGTAACATGATGTTACATATGTTGCTCTTCTCCAGTTGGCCCTTTATGTAACTTATTACTATTAACATCTTTATTGACAAAATTAATTACAATTTTGCCTAATCTGAGGATTTCAGAAGCTAAGTTAGGTTACGAGATTTCCTGAAAACCTAAGACAGGCTGGGGTAGCTTAAGACTTTTTCAGGAAGACTAATACATTGGGGTTCGGTTAAGTTAGGTCAGGACGCTCTACGAAGACTTGGGCAAGTTGCTGACTCGCCTCGCAGATGATTACTGGGTGACAGGCTAAATAAGTTCAAGGTTAATATGCTTAGAACCGGTCTTAAGTTGGAGTGAGATGAACAGTTTATAATTAAGAGAAAGAGCGACTTATGTCACTAAGAGACGAAGATCTGGGAGTAAACATTACCCTGGGGGCCTTACGGCTGAGTGGACAGCGCCCGGGATTCGTAGTCCTAAAGTTCCTGGTTCGATCCCCAGCGGAGGCGGAAACATATGGGCAGAGTTTCTTCCATTCTGATGCTCCTGCTCACCTAGCAGTAAATAGGTACCTGGGAGTTAGACAGCTGCTACGGGCTGCTTCCTGGGGATGTGTATCAAAAAGGAGGCCTGGTTGAGGACCGGGCCCCGGGGACGCTAAGCCCCCGAAATCATCTCAAGATAACTTCAAGCATCAACGGAAGATGAGAGAGGGAGGGAGGGAGGGAGGAAAGAGAGGGAAAGGTGAGATGGAAGAAACTCAGAGCGTACAGGTGTGGAACAGTTGTGGAAGGGTGATAAGAATTACTCAGCACAACCCTCTCCTCCTTACCTTACTTCCTTTTCACCTCACGTCACCTCTTCTTCCCTATTTCCCTCCTCTCTCATCCCTCTCCTTCGTTACACCATTTCCCCTCTTCTTATGAGGTAAACAATATATAACTAATCTCCGTCACTTGGATCAATTTCCATCTCCTGTGAATCAGATCAGTGTTCGCGCGCGCTCACGCACACACGCACACACACACACACCAAAGCATTATATGACAAAGAGTGCTTGGAAGACGGGACACCACGAGCGTAGCTCTCATCCTGTAACTACACTTAGGTAATTACACTTAGGTAATTACACACACACACACACACGCACGCAACACACACACACACACACACACACACACACACACACACACACACACACACACACACACACACACATATATATATATATATATATATATATATATATATATATATATATATATATATATATATATAGAGAGAGAGAGAGAGAGAGAGAGAGAGAGAGTACCTTATCTACTTAACAGTGAGTGTGGTGGTGTAGTGGGTAAGGTGCTAGATACGCGAAGGTGTATGGAGCGCCTAGCTATCTGGGTTCGAATCCTTCACAAGGATGAGTTTTCAGATATGGGTGATAAGCCATATCCTTGCTAGTCCCCCTCAAAGAATGCCACTTCAAGGGCAGGGCAGGTGAAATAAGCTGTATACGCTTATTCTTTGCCGAATCTTTGCCGAATCTTTACCGAATCTGAGCCTTAGAACTGAGGCTGGAGGTGGCTTCTCAAGGCTTCTTCTATGTGTTGACACCTCGTACAGGTGTCTATATTATTATAATAATAATAATATGTATTATTATTATTTTTATTATTATTATTATTATTATTATTATTATTATTATTAAGAAGAACATTAGGAGTTTGTTGTTCTTCATGACTATATCCGTTATAGTTATCATTCTCGTGATAACTGTTATCTTTCGGTTATTGCTGTTATATTCTATACATCAATATTACTCATATTACTATAGAATATTATTGACTAACTTTGTTAATACTGATAACACTATGAAAATCAGAGTCACTTGCAGCACTGATAACACTATGAAAATCAGAGTCACTTGCAGCACTGATAACACTATGAAAATCAGAGTCACTTTCAGCAGTAAATGTCAGACTCTGACAGCTTCTGACCCGCGCTGATCGATGCCCGGGAGGCTCTCTGATTGGCCAGAGTGGTAGTTGAGGGGGTAATCATGTCTAATCACCTCCGGCTGCTGTTGGGGGCAACTGGGGTGCCATGAACCAGCTCATTAGCCTTGTATTGACCAACCCGACGGGGTAATAGAGGCTCACTCAAGGGCCACTTATCTCTTGTAATAATGATGGTAATCTCTAGACGAGGGGGAGACATGATTGAGGTATACAAAATACAAATAGATGAAATGGGGGCGTATAACAATGGAGGTATAAATGAGGTTTTAAATATATCAACATAGAAGTCTAATTTGATATCAATTCGAGAAGTTTAAATTGTGGAAAGACTAGGGTAAATACTGGTTTGGAAATAGGGTTGTTGACTTATAGAACAACCTACTGGGTAATATGATAGACGTGGGGTGACTGGATTGTTTCAAGCGTAGGTTAGACATGAATATGGATGGGGTTTGGGTGGTTATAAATAGAAGCTGCCACCTATGGGTCAATAGGCCTTCTGTACTCATTCATAACTTTTTTGCGTGAATTCTACTTGTATGTACCCATCCCATGGCTTGTAAGACAGGCTCCCTCATCTCCCTCATGTCTTCGTGGCTTGTAAGACAATCTATCATCTCCCTCATGTCTTGCAGGACAATCTTCGTCATGTCTTCGTGGCTTGTAAGTTTTCTCTCATTTTCATGTTTCTATTTCCTATTAGTAACTTGTTGGTGAATGGCTGACGTTGCAGTAGACTGTTGTAGAGGGTAGGAGGTGCCCAGGATACCCCCTATAGCCACTCAGGATACCCCCGCTAGCCACTCAGGATATCCCCGCTAGCCACTCAGGAGCCCTGTGGCAGTCAGATCAGTTGTGGGACCCTCTGAGAGAGAGACCCACTTCACAGACACATCAGATAACAACACCTCTCAGTATTTGTAAACACCTCTCTTTATCAGTTTGTTGCTGTAACAAGTGCATATATATATATATATAAATATATATATATATATATAATATATATATATATATATATATATATATATATATATATATATATATATATATATCCTCAAAATGGGGAAACAAGAAAGCTCTTGGGTTTGTTTACATTCCCTTCTATTCCCCTATTCACTCCCCAATTTTATCTCTTAATTCCCCTTCCCCCTTTCTCAATGTTCCTCACTTCTCTTCCTTTCGTCCCCCTTCATCTGTCCACCTGGAAGGGGGGGGGCGACTCTCCATACCCCCCCCCCCCTTTCCCATGACCGCCTGTCAAATGTAGATTCAATTCAGGCCGCGAGGGTGCCAACTATGCTTCATTTGACGACTCTGGCACTATATTTAAAGAGTGCCACATGGACCGAGAGTGACCGTGAAGGGTGCCACATGGACCGAGAGTGACCGTGAAGGGTGCCACATGGACCGAGAGTGACCGTGAAGGGTGCCAAGGGAAGGCCAATGTTTTCTCGTGGGTGCCAGAGTGGTCGTAAGTGCCTATAGTCGTACATGTGAGTGAGGTGAGGATAAAGATTATGAGGTAAGTAGGAAGGGAGGAGGAGGAGGAGAAGGAGAAGAAGGGGGAGGATGAGGAGGAGGATAAGGAGGAGGAAGATTATTGAAGAGTTAGAGGTAAGAAAATAAAGATCAGACGTTTTTTTAAGAAGGATTGTGTAGGGTTGTATGATTGGGTCTGTGGTTGGTGTAGGGTTGTATGATTGGGTCTGTGGTTGGTGTGGGGTTGTATGATTGGGTCTGTGGTTGGTGTAGGGTTGTATGATTGGGTCTGTGGTTGGTGTAGGGTTGTATGATTGGGTCTGTGGTTGGTGTGGGGTTGTATGATTGGGTCTGTGGTTGGTGTGTGGTTGTATGGCTGGGTCTGTGGTTGGTGTGGGGTTGTATGATTGGGTCTGTGGTTGGTGTAGGGTTGTATGATTGGGTCTGTGGTTGGTGTAGGGTTGTATGATTGGGTCTGTGGTTGGTGTGTGGTTGTATGGCTGGGTCTGTGGTTGGTGTGGGGTTGTATGATTGGGTCTGTGGTTGGTGTGGGGTTGTATGATTGGGTCTGTGGTTGGTGTAGGGTTGTATGATTGGGTCTGTGGTTGGTGTGGGGTTGTATGATTGGGTCTGTGGTTGGTGTGGGGTTGTATGATTGGGTCTGTGGTTGGTGTGGGGTTGTATGATTGGGTCTGGTGGTTGGTGTGGGGTTGTATGACTGGGTCTGTGGTTGGTGTGGGGGTTGTATGATTGGGTCTGTGGTTGGTGTGGGGTTGTATGACTGGGTCTGTGGTTGGTGTAGGGTTGTATGATTGGGTCTGTGGTTGGTGTGGGGTTGTATGATTGGGTCTGTGGTTGGTGTGGGGTTGTATGACTGGGTCTGTGGTTGGTGTGGGGTTGTATGGCTTGGTCTGTGGTTGGTGTGTGGTTGTATGGCTGGGTCTGTGGTTGGTGTGGGGTTGTATGATTGGGTCTGTGGTTGGTGTGGGGTTGTATGATTGGGTCTGTGGTTGGTGTAGGGTTGTATGATTGGGTCTGTGGTTGGTGTGGGGGTTGTATGATTGGGTCTGTGGTTGGTGTGGGGTTGTATGATTGGGTCTGTGGTTGGTGTGGTGTTGTATGATTGGGTCTGTGGTTGGTGTGGGGTTTGTATGATTGGGTCTGTGGTTGGTGTGGGGTTGTAATGACCTGGGTCGGTGGTTGGTGTAGGGTTGTATGATTGGGTCTGGTGGTTGGTGTGGGGTTGTATGACTGGGTCTGTGGTGGTGTGGGGTTGTATGATTGGGTCTGTGTTGGTGGTGGGGTTGTATGACTGGGTCTGTGGTTGTGTGGGGGTTGTAGGATGGGGTCTGTGGTTGGTGTGGGGTTGGTATGACTGTGTCTGTGGTTGTGTGGGGTTGTATGACTGGGGCTTTGGTTGGTTGGGGTTGTATGATTGGGTCTGTGGTTGGTGTGGGGTTGTATGACTGGGTCTGTGGTTGGTGTGGGGTTGTATGATTGGGTCTGTGGTTGGTGTGGGGTTGTAGTGACTGGGTCTGTGGTTGGTGTGGGGTTGTATGATTGGGTCTGTGGTTGGTGTGGGGTTTGTATGACTGGTAGTGCACGTGGTATGAGGTTGTATGACTGGAGAGTGTGGGGGGGGGGAAGGTGTGTATGACCTTGTGGCGTCACGTCAACAGCCACTCACTACAGCGGCCAGAGGTGAAGTGTTCATGGTCAAAGGTATTGTGACCTTTGGCTTCTGTGCTTGGCAGCGGTGTGGAGATTCTTGTAATGCTTGTTCTGTGATGGTCAGCTACGTTAGTCTCTCTCTCTCTCTCTCTCTCTCTCTCTCTCTCTCTCTCTCTCTCTCTCTCTCTCTCTCTCTCTCTCTCTCTCTCTCTCTCTCTCACTCTCTCTCTCTCCTCTCTCTCTCTCTCTCTCTCTCTCTCTCTCTCTCTCTCTCTCTCTCTCTCTCTCTCTCTCTCTCTCTCTCTCTCCTCTCTCTCTCTCTCTCTCTCTCTCTCTCTCTCTCTCTCACCGCCAAAGTCGCCATGAAAAAGAAGGACTGGACAGACTTCATCTTCCAAGATTGTCCAAAGACATTTCATCCCTTTGGTTACAGGAAGGTTGTACAGGATGGGGAGACGAGGTGTAGCAACAGGGAGGAACATTAGCACCGTATACAGGAGTACCTGCCGGACAGACAACAGAGGGTCACAAAGAGAGAGATGTCGAACAAGATGGATGTAACGGCGAGGTTCCCCAAGGCGTCGTACGGGAACCACTACCGTTCTTAATTTATGTAAAACCACCCATGCGAGTGAATGAGTTCGTATATGTCAATGTTTTCACAACTAATGAGGAATGTAACAGCCGAGGAGGACTGGAAATAATTATGGGAAGACCTTGGCAAAGTTTAAGAGTGGGTAGACAAATGGCTTTCAGAGTTCAACACCACTATGTGTAAGGTAACATAAGGAAATGGCACCTCCAGGAATCGAATATATATATATATATATATATATATATATATATATATATATATATATATATATATATATATATATATATATATATACAACTTTAGAACACTTTCCCACCAGGAGACTCGAACCCTAGCCAGCACAGAAGCCTTCCAGCAACTGGCATAACAGGTACGCCTTAACCCTCTCCACCACCGCTCAGACCCTTAAAAGAGATGGTAATTTCGGAGTATTTAAATACCCCAAAGATCAACACCTCCCAAGAGCACCAGAGCAAGTGAGGGGTCATTTAGACGTTAATTTCATCAAGTCCCTGTTAATATGGGAAGACACAGTGTCTCTGCTTAAGGCACAACTCTCTTAAACACGAGAGTTAAGTATACAACTTTAGAACAACTAAAGTTGTATTCTTAACTCTCGTGTTTAAGAGAGTTGTGCATATATATATATATATATATATATATATATATATATATATATATATATATATATATATATATATATATATAACTAGAGGAGATACAATTGGAGCAGTAACATCAGCGGTGCGTGAGAAGACAGCATCACCAGCATGTGGGAAGCTTGCCAGCTTTAGAATGGTGTTAAGAAACTTGAATAATTACTCTTTCATGATGATCTATTTAGCGTATGTGAGACCAGTGGCAGAATATGCAGCGCCGGCACGGAATCCGCAGCGTGTGAAGCACAGAATTAAATAAGAGAAAATGCCGAGGATTGCAACGAGGCTTGTGCAACCCATAACTTCCCTACAACCAACCCATAACCAGCTCACAACCAACCCGCAACCTTCCCACAACCTCCCCACAACCTCCCCAGAACCTCTCCACAACCAACCCCACAACCTCCCCACAACCAACCACAACCCAACCAACCCACAACCATCCAACCACAACCAACCCACAACCAACCCCACAACCAACCCCACAACCTACCCCACAACCTCCCCACAACCTCCCCACAACCTCCCCGTACCGGCCTCATTAACTCTAGGAGTCTTGTCGTGAATTGCATTTTAAGTTTCAGTTCTTTGAAGGTATAATTGTGAGGACATGAGGCACTCCCCATGAGAGCCGCAGGTAGTGATGGGGAATGGGTAGCGAGAAGGACCAAGGGAAAGGAGTGAAAGGGAGGGTTGTGAGGGAGGTGAGATGGAGGAGGGAGATGTGAGGGGAATACATAAAGGGAACGAGGAGGGATAAAGGTGAGGAGAAAGGGTAGGAAGAAGAGGGAATCAGATGAAAGAGGGAAAAAGAAGAGGAAGCAAAAGAATGAGTAGTAGTGAAGATGAGTGTTGAGTCTCACTCATGACCTCAGGCGATGAGTACTTGAATATTCATCATCACTATCATCATACGTATATATATCACTGCCCACATGTTATCTTTCCCAGGATAAGACATACATACAGGAATATATGTAGTAGATATAGGACAAATAGATTGGTTAGAAAGGCGGGGTCCAAGAGCTTATATAGCTCGATTCTGCAGACACAAATAGTAAATACACAAACACGGGATGATGACTCCTGTTTCTTAGCTCAATCCCACATTACCCCCCCCCCTCCCACTGTATTCCTTATTTCCCCTTCCACTCTTCTGCTTCCCCCCTCTTTCCCCTCTCTTCCCCCTCTTCCCCTCCTCCTGTCCCAGCAGCGTCCGGCCAGCCTCTCGTCCTGAGCTATAGGAAATCAATGTGGACCTGGGAACATGTGAGAAGAAAACCTGTTCAAAAACTCAACTTTTGAGTGTCAGGACTCACCTAGTTGTACTCAGTTGTACCTAATTGCAGCAGCTGGTGCGCTAGATGGGCATGAGGTGGTCTTGAAAGCAGCATTGACCCGTAACGAGGCTGTTCTTGGTCCACCCCCCCCTCCCCATACCCATTGTTATTGATATACCTGGGGTATATACCCACAGTTGTGCAGCTGCCCCAGACAACATGGGGGCCTGAGATCTGTGGCCCAAAGGTTTCTCTCTATAGAATTCTCTCATTTCCTTGTATTTCCCTGTCTGTTTGCCTTCCTCCTACCGTCTAGCCCCTTTCCTGTCCACCTTCCTTCTGTCTGTAGACTGTTCTTTCGATACCTGAGGTACGCAAGACGCCCTGGCTTAATTGGTAGTTAATACCACATACGCTATCATCGAGAGAGAGAGAGAGAGAGAGAGAGAGAGAGAGAGAGAGAGAGAGAGAGAGAGAGAGAGAGAGAGAGAGAGAGAGAGAGATATGTCTCATACTGTGAGTTAGCTTTCATGAATAAGACACGTAGTCATTCCTTAACGAGCGTGACCTTCGTCAAACAAGCATGACCAATCAGAAATCATCAACGCATTAAACGATGACGTCAGTAAGAGCGTCTATAAGCTCCATAGCCAATCCCAGGGCAGTATAATCCCGTTATTAAACAAATGACTGTCGCCACTTGCAGCTTCGACTAGCGTGAGAGAGCAGAGTTAACCTTATAGATAACTTGGACTCGAGTAGGTGAGTTTACCCACCCAGAGAGCAGCTGTTTGTAACGTTATTAAAGCTAATTGTTGTGACGTCAGCGAGGGGTGGAGCTAATATCAGTGACGTCAGCGAAGGGTGGAGCTAATAACAGTGACGTCAGCGAGGGGCGGGGCTGGGGTTGCCCCCAGCTAACTGGGAAGACAAGAGTCAATAATAAATGTTGGAGAAAGGCGAATAATCCACACTAACGAGTGGATTATCCAGGTCTTAACCCCTCTCTCTCTCTCTCTCTCTCTCTCTCTCTCTCTCTCTCTCTCTCTCTCTCTCTCTCTCTCTCTCTTTCTCTCTCTCTCTTTCTCTCTCTTTCTCTCTCTTTCTCTCTCTTTCTCTCTCTCTCTCTCTCTCTCTCTCTCTCTCTCTCTCTCTCTCTCTCTCTCTCTCTCTCTCTCTCTCTCTCTCTTTCTCTCTCTCTCTCTCTCTCTCTCTCTCTCTCTCTCTCTCTCTCTCTCTCTCTCTCTCTCTCTCTCTCTCTCTTTCTCTCTTTCTCTCTCTCTCTCTCTCTTTCTCTCTCTCTCTCTCTCTCTCTCTCTCTCTCTCTCTCTCTCTCTCTCTCTCTCTCTCTCTCTCTCTCTCTCTCTCTCTCTCTCTCTCTCTCCTTATTAAACCTACTCATAGCTGAGTGGATAGAGCTTCTGCCTCACACGCTTGGGGGCCGTGGTTCGAGGCTCCTTGAACCCAGGTCGAATGAAATGATTCTTTGGGGTGTATACATGTATGCTTCCTGACGCCTCTTGAGGATTGTGTTAGAATTCCTATTTTTTCTCTTATCAAATTCTATGAAAGGCGTAAAGCCAAGAGTGTGGGAGGTACTCTGAAAGGGATGGGGGGAGGGAGGTGAGGGGGAGAGGGGGGTGGGGGGGGAGATGACGCTAGTTACCACCCCCGACACAAGATGGCAGCACCGGCACTAATAATAATATTTGTAAACAAATATTACAAATTTGCTCTCCTCCCTCCTCCCCTCCTCTTCCTCTGTCCTCTATAACCTTTCTTCCTCCACTCATCTCTCCCTTCCTTTTCTCTCCCTTCCTTCCTCTTCTCTCTCTCTCTTCCTCTTCTCTCCCTCTCTTCCACGCCTGTCTTTCTCCCCCTGCGGACAAGGTGCACCTCGCCAGGCCGGAGCCAGGACCCAGGATTCAGGAGTCCCACATTTTTGGCAGATGTTGGCGGAGGGGCGCTTAGGAGCGCCTTGAGTCCGACACCAGTCGTCCTCTGACGTGTAAGTTTTGTCTTGTGAGCTTAAGTTGTGGGCGTGGGCTGGTGGGCGGGAGGGGGGGGGATTGTGGGCGTGGGCTGGTGGGCGGGGGGGGGGGGTTGTGGGCGTGGGCTGGTGGGCGGGGGGTTGTGGGCGTGGGCTGGTGGGCGGGGGGTTGTGGGCGGGGGGCTTGAAGAAGGTCAACTGGGAAGGATTATGTGGTGGTTATTCAGTCAGTAGTTTACAGGGTTCTACTGTAAGACGAGTCAGGATATGTTATGTATTAACTGGATTAAAAGAGAATGTAAAAGGTACACTTTTACACTCCTCTTCCTCCTCCTCCTCCTCCTCCTCCTCCTCCTCCTCCTCCTCCAGACAATCAACTTCACTATTACTTCAGTAGTTGTGTGGGTGACAGCATGCATCAGGGCTTCAACAATTTTATCTTATTTGTGTAGAGATAATTTGTATCGCTCATAGATAACTGATATGAGGTAGGTTTGATTTTTTATTTGTGTGTGTTTGTCTCTTCACGTTCCCGAGGGGGGGGGGGAGGGTACAAGAGCCCCGAGGGAGGCTTATGTAAGGTGAGGGAAGGATGCTCTACAGGTGAGGGGAAAGATGCTCTACAGGTGAGGGGAAAGATGCTCTACAGGTGAGGGGAAAGATGCTCTACAGGTGAGGGGAAAGATGCTCTACAGGTGAGGGGAAAGATGCTCTACAGGTGAGGGGAAAGATGCTCTACAGGTGAGGGGAAAGGGGGGTGGATGGAGGCTTTCAGGATAGGCAGTTGTAATTGTGGCTGCTGGTAGTCGACTTGATCTCTCCAAGTGCCAATCTGCGTCCCTTATATACAGCCATAAACGCAACAACTAACTCTAAACGTATTGGGAGAATTAGTTGGAGCCACGAGGAAAGGTGTGTGAACTTGATTTACTGTGTGAGTTCGATGCCCCAATACCCCTCGTGGATTTAGTTGGATTCCAGGTCACATTACTTATAGCTTATCGCGGTTCAATGGTTTAATGCATGTGCTTAGGAGTACCCTTGGGTGCAGGTTCGAATCCTAATGGCCTGAACAGATTTTCTCACTAGTAATATTACATTAATGTGATTTCTTGGTACATCTTAACTTGATCTTAAAACTCCATCCGTTCAAGAACCTGTACAAATTGGCGTTACTGCCCCTAAATAAACTCACATGTTATAGGTATCTAATGGAACAAAGACCTGTTTCTTATTTTCCAAACTGCATTGTGTCAATTTACAGTCATGCACCGTCTAGAATGTCCAGATTTTCAGGATCATAAATCTTGCCTTTCCAATGTTCCCTTAAGTCACTTGTCCCCCGATGGAGTCCTCGGTGAGTCAGATACCTCTGATGTCGCTCCTCTTTCTCCTCACGTTTTGACCTAGGGTTATAATTACGTCCTTTTGACCATACTGGGACACAGAGGCGCTAGATAGTATTCCGGACTTGGTACCTTCTTTGGACAATTACTTACCTAAGCATCAAGGTGGAAGACATTCTAAATCATCAATCCTCTTGCTTGCCCCTCCTCATCAACGGTATCGTCAACATAGCATCAACCCTATCAATTGGTAATTCATGCCGTATACAGGGGCCAGATTCACGAAAGCACTTACGCAAGCACCTAGGAACGTGTACATCTTTCCTCAATCTTTGACGGCTTTGGTTAAATTTATTAAACAGTTTACAAGCATGAAAACTTCCCATTCAACTGTTGTTATTGTTATAAACAGTCTTCTAGTGCTTCGGAGCTCATTAACTGTTTAATAATTGGAAACAAAGCCGCCAAAGATTGAGAAAAGGTGTACAGGTTCGTAAGTGCTTTCGAAAGTGCTTTCGTGAATCTGGCCCCTGGTCATTTGTCCACGCGTGTCCAGGGACAGGTGTCTACAGCAGGGAACCGTCACGAGACATGTGTCTTCCTCCCTGCAAGGAAGACATTCGGTTTCACTCATTGCTCTCTAATTTGCATACATCTCTACTTTATTGCAGACATGAAAGACAAGTCTGAAATATATCAGAGCGGCTCGGCGGATGACAAAGAGGTCTTCGTCTCTCTTGTTTCAAGAGTTGGCCAAGAGGAAGGTGGGAGAACGGTGGGAGGTTGTTTACGGTACTGACTTGTTAAGAGTGATTCCCAGCGTGACGCAACAGAAGCAAACAATGCTCCAGCAACGTCTAATCAACGTTGATTTCAATGTTGCATCAACGTTGTGTGTGCTCGCTGGTGACAACTTTCTCCCTCTCGGGCAAATCCGGGCAAACCACATTGATGCAACTTTTGAATCAACGTTGATAAAGTTGATTTAGCATTGCTAGAGCATGTTGCATCCACTGGTGACTGTGTCAGGAGGCACCAGTCACTGCTTCAACACGGTACAATATACATTGACAGTCACTACTTTAGCACGGTACAATATACAATGACAGTCACTACTTCAACACGGTACAATATACAATGACAGTCACTACTTCAACACGGTACAATATACAATGACAGTGACTACTTCAACACGGTACAATATACAATGACAGTCACTACTTCAACACGGTACAATATGCACTGACAGTCACTACTTCAACACGGTACAATATGCACTGACAGTCACTACTTCAACACGGTTCAATATGCACTGACACAATCACTGAACGGATTTGTTTGTATATTGGGCTAACGACCTAACTACCTCTGGAGAGCTAACTGGGCCACTCACTAATGACCAACCAGCAGGTATACTCTTAAATATACCTCAGGACTAAAGTATATATACTCTTAATGTAGATACACCAAGAAGGGTGTGTATATCTCTTCTATGCCATATTTCCATAGAGAGGTTAGGGGGCTAGTGAGAGGAGGTGGGGGTGGAGATTGTGGGTAGATAGAGGAGGGGGGGGGGAGGTTATGGGTAGAGCAGGGGGGGGGGGGGTTTCTACCTTTCGGACCTCACGGACCACTAAATTCATAATTTTCAACCCCGCGGACCACTAATATTTTCCTAGCTAAATCCGGGTGTTTTGATTGTCAGTGTCTTGGAGTGTGGCAGGTTTCACGGCATGACGGGATGAACTCTCAGAACACACAAGATAAAGCTGTCAGGGATGCTGTGGCTCACTACCTGGTTCTTGACTAAATCCAAATTTCATAAGTAGTTCGAATCCTCTTTTTCTTGATATTTGGAGTTTTTTTCTTCTTGTCTTCACCGCCAGTTGAAATGGTGTTGGTAGTAGTGACTTATGTGTTGAGTACACATATTACTGTTCCACACACACACACACACACACACACACACACACACACACACACCCACACACACACACACACCTACCTATATTATTCCACCTCGTCGACAGGTACAAAAAACATCAAACAATACATCTTTTCCCCCTCAAAAAATATTTTTTTTCGAAAGCTATTCACCGGCCAAACTTAAATCACATTCCCAGCCTGGCTGCATAAATCTCTTCTCCTCTCTCCTACGTTCTCTTCCCTCTCCTCCGTTCTCTTGCCTCTCCTCCGTTCTCTTGGCTCTCCTTCGTTCTCTTCCCTCTCCGTTCTCTTGCCTCTCCTCCGTTCTCTTGCCTCTCCTTCGTTCTCTTGCCTCTCCTCCGTTCTCTTGGCTCTCCTTCGTTCTCTTCCCTCTCCGTTCTCTTGCCTCTCCTCCGTTCTCTTGCCTCTCCTTCGTTCTCTTGCCTCTCCTCCGTTCTCTTGCCTCTCCTCCGTTCTCTTCCCCTCTCCTCCGTTCTCTTCCCTCTCCTCCGTTTCTCTTCCCTCTCCTCCGTTCTCTTGCCTCTCCTCCGTTCTCTTCCTTCTCCTCCGTTCTCTTCCCTCTCCTCCGTTCTCTTGCCTCTCCTCCGTTCTCTTCCCTCTCCTCCGTTCTCTTCCCTCTCCTCCGTTCTCTTCCCTCTCCTCCGTTCTCTTCCCTCTCCTCCGTTCTCTCCCTCTCCTCCGTTCTCTTCCTCTCCTCCGTTCTCTTCCCTCTCCTCCGTTCTCTTCCCTCTCCTCCGTTCTCTTGCCTCTCCTCCGTTCTCTTCCCCTCTCCTCCGTTCTCTTCCCTCTCCTCCGTTCTCTTCCCTCTCCTCCGTTCTCTTCCCTCTCCTCCGTTCTCTTGCCTCTCCTCCGTTCTCTTCCCTCTCCTCCGTTCTCTTCACCTCTCCTCAGTTCTCTTCCCCTCTCCTCCGTTCTCTTGCCTCTCCTCCGTTCTCTTCCCCTCTCCTCCGTTCTCTTTCCCTCTCCTCCGTTCTCTTCCCTCTCCTCCGTTCTCTTGCCTCTCCCTCCGTTCTCTTCCCTCTCCTCCGTTCTCTTCCCTCTCCTCCGTTCTCTTGCCCTCTCCTCCGTTCTCTTCACTCTCCTCTCCGTTCTCTTCCCTCTCCTCCGTTCTCTTGCCTCTCTCCGTTCTCTTCCCTCTCCTCCGTTCTCTTGCACTCTCCTCCGTTCTCTTCCCTCTCCTCCGTTCTCTTCCCTCTCCTCCGTTCTCTTCCCTCTCCTCCGTTCTCTTGCCTCTCCTCCGTTCTCTTCCCTCTCCTCCGTTCTCTTGCCTCTCCTCCGTTCTCTTCCCTCTCCTCCGTTCTCTTCCCTCTCCTCCGTTCTCTTGCCTCTCCTCCGTTCTCTTCCCTCTCCTCCGTTCTCTTGCCTCTCCTCCGTTCTCTTCCCTCTCCTCCGTTCTCTTCCCTCTCCTCCGTTCTCTTCCCTCTCCTCCGTTCTCTTGCCTCTCCTCCGTTCTCTTCCCTCTCCTCCGTTCTCTTCCCTCTCCTCCGTTCTCTTCCCTCTCCTCCGTTCTCTTCCCTCTCCTCCGTTCTCTTCCCCTCTCCTCCGTTCTCTTCCCTCTCCTCCGTTCTCTTCCCTCTCCTCCGTTCTCTTCCCTCTCCTCCGTTCTCTTCCCTCTCCTCCGTTCTCTTCCCTCTCCTCAGTTCTCTTGCCTCTCCTCCGTTCTCTTCCCATCTCCTCCGTTCTCTTCCCTCTCCTCCGTTCTCTTTCCCCTCTCCTCCGTTCTCCTTCCCTCTCCTCCGTTCTCTTGCCTCTCCTCCGTTCTCTTCCCTCTCCTCCGTTCTCTTCCCTCTCCTCCGTTCTCTTCCCTCTCCTCCGTTCTCTTCCCTCTCCTCCGTTCTCTTCCCTCTCTCCGTTCTCTTCCCTCTCCTCCGTTCTCTTCCTCTCCTCCGTTCTCTGCCTCTCCTCCGTTCTCTTCCCTCTCCTCCGTTCTCTTCCCTCTCCTCCGTTCTCTTTCCCTCTCCTCCGTTCTCTTCCCTCTCCTCCGTTCTCTTCCCTCTCCTCCGTTCTCTTCCCTCTCCTTATAGTGCCGATATCTACTGTTCACACTTTTTCTTTGCTTTTTATTTTGTTTTTTAATGTTTAAAGGTCATTTTTTTGTTCAGTTTACGCCTAATGGTGAGTGAGGAGTTATTACGTTGAGTTGTTGTTGTAATCTGTGGATGGTTAGTTGGTTTGTTTTATTTACATCACTATCACTCATTGTAACCTCACTATTACGAGCATCACTACCACCGCCAGATCACCACCACCATCACCACCACCATCACCCACCACCACCACCACCACCACCACCACCACCACCATCACCACCACCACCACCATCACCCCTCCTCACCCCCCCACCCTATGTGTTTCGTGCTATCCTTTAAATACAAAGACACAAACACATATAGACATGGACAGAGGGGAACAAACACAGCAAAGGAGAATAACCAAGAACTGATAATTTTCAAAACCACAACATGATAAAGTCAGATAACCTCTCCAGACCAAAATCAGGACATGCAATGAGAATAGACCATCTCCCAAGCTTCCATAAGGCTGAAAATAACGGAAAGCAACACAAGTTCAAGACTCGACACCCCAGAAGAGTGAAGATATAAGAGAATAAGGAAACAGAACACAATGTATAGGAACCACGATAGGAACGAACAAGTTTGGAGCGAATATGTCATTAGACAGTAACAAAATTGCACATGAGAATGACAGAGCAGCTGAGGAGGGGGGAAAATACCCGTCTATATTTCTGGACAGAAATGTGAGTTTATAAACGGGTACTCTGAATATATAGTATACTGTCGTGTGTAGTGACAGTGTGGTGGATGACGGGGGGAGTGATAAGTGATGACTTGTGATCTGTCTGTCTGTCTGTCTGTCTGTCTGTCTGTCTGTCTGTCTCTCTCTCTCTCTCTTCTCTCTCTCTCTCTCTCTCTCTCTCTCTATCTCTCTCTCTCTCCTCTCTCTCCTCTCTCTCTCTCATCTCTCTCTCTCTCTCTCTCTCTCTGTCCATCTATGCTTTTGGCTGTCATACCATTACCATGTGATGATTTTCGGGGCTCAACGCCCCCGCGGCCCGGTCCTGACCAGGCATCCTGTGGTGACATGCAGCCATGAAACCCGTGTTCGAGTCTTTTCTTGGCTCCTGAGACGCCTTCCGTGAAGACGGACTCGCTGGCTGTGCTTGCCTGGCTGTGCTTGCCTAATAAGAGACGCAGGGAAGGTATCTCTCCATCTTTAACAACCAGCCTGTCACGAAGAACTGTATCAAATGCTCTTTGGTAATCTAGGAAAATGCAGTCTACCCACCCTTCTTTTGCTGTCATATTTTTTGGGTAACCTTTATTCATGCTTCCCTCAAGTTACAAAGTTGTCTCCTCCCTTCACTTGCTTTATTAGCATCATAACTATTATATCCAGCAGTTAATTAGCAATAGTTTCTTAGTGACTATTGTAGTTTTATTTGACTATTGTATTTTATTTATTTGTATTTTAGTGACTATGCCTGTTATCTGGTGCATCCTCTGGCCACCTTTATTTTGTAAATTGAGATTAAATTGACAACATATCCTGTCTTTAGATTTCTGGGAAATATCCTGTTTCAAATATATATATATATATACTTATTTATATATATATATATATATATATATATATATATATATATATATATATATATATGCGGAAAATCCACAGTGAAATGGGTTCACCCATTTCACTGTGGATTTTCCGCATACAAATGATCCAGTGTTTAGTGATCGTCAATTGCATATATATAATATATATATATATATATCTATATAGATATATATATATATATATATATATATATATATTCTGGCAAATAGTTGCATTTCACTTATTTATAAATTTGTCTGGTAATTGTAAAGATATTCGTGGGAGAGGGCAGGAGTGAGAGCGGGAAAGAGAGGGAGTGGAGTGAGAGAGAGAGAGAGAGAGAGAGAGAGAGAGAGAGAGAGAGAGAGAGAGAGAGCAGGGGATGGACAAGGAAAGGAAGGGTTGGTGGGATGGTGAGAGATGAAAGGAAGTGGAAGAGCAGGAAGGAGCACAAAAGTGGAAGGAACGTTGCTAATGAACCTTCCAGGTTAATTACATCAGTTTGAGAGCTTGGACGGGTGCTGAGCAGGGTGGGGGGGGGGGGGGGGGGGTAGCAGGGCACGATGGATAGGTGAGGAGGAGGTGTGGATGGATAGACGAAGGAGGAGAAGGATGGATGGCAGGGGGGATGGGTCCAAGCATATGATGGCTCTTCAAGGGTTTAAAGAGTCGACACCAACCTCCATCCGCTACTCTATCCCTTTGAGATGTACTCTATCCCTTTGAGATGTACTGTATCCCTTTGAGATGTACTCTAACCCTTTGAGATGTACTCTATCCCTTTGAGATGTACTGTATCCCTTTGAGATGTACTGTATCCCTTTGAGATGTACTCTAACCCTTTGAGATGTACTCTAACCCTTTGAGATGTACTCTAACCCTTTGAGATGTACTCTATCCCTTTGAGATGTACTCTATCCCTTTGAGATGTACTCTATCCCTTTGAGATGTACTCTAACCCTTTGAGATGTACTCTATCCCTTTGAGATGTACTCTATCCCTTTGAGATGTACTCTATCCCTTTGAGATGTACTCTATCCCTTTGAGATGTACTCTATCCCTTTGAGATGTACTCTATCCCTTTGAGATGTACTGTATCCCTTTGAGATGTACTCTATCCCTTTGAGATGTACTCTATCCCTTTGAGATGTACTCTATCCCTTTGAGATGTACTCTATCCCTTTGAGATGTACTCTATCCCTTTGAGATGTACTGTATCCCTTTGAGATGTACTCTATCCCTTTGAGATGTACTCTATCCCTTTGAGATGTACTCTATCCCTTTGAGATGTACTCTATCCCTTTGAGATGTACTCTAACCCTTTGAGATGTACTCTAACCCTTTGAGATGTACTCTATCCCTTTGAGATGTACTCTATCCCTTTGAGATGTACTCTATCCCTTTGAGATGTACTCTATCCCTTTGAGATGTACTCTATCCCTTTGAGATGTACTCTAACCCTTTGAGATGTACTCTAACCCTTTGAGATGTACTCTATCCCTTTGAGATGTACTCTATCCCTTTGAGATGTACTCTATCCCTTTGAGATGTACTCTATCCCTTTGAGATGTACTCTATCCCTTTGAGATATACTTTATCCCTTTGAGATGTACTCTATCCCTTTGAGATGTATTTATTGTCTCAATAAACTTAAACTTGACTCTGGAGCTGCAGTTAAGGCTACAAGTGCTATAGAGTTAGTTGGAGAGACTCAAACTGGTGCCCTAACTTTACACAGCGATTATAGTCATTCACGAGACTTTGGAACATGCGTGTGGGATGCTCTCGGACGTAGGTTCGAATCCTCGTCACGGCCCTTGTCGATTTGTTCTTTTGGAACATGTTTTTTGTGTCATACATATTCGAGAACTGCTATTGGAAGAACACCTACATGAGAACATCTATCTGAGCACATTGTTACAGCATTAACGCAAACTTTCACCATTGTTACAGCATTAATGCAAACTTTCACCATTGTTACAGCATTAATGCAAACTTTCAGCATTGTTACAGCCTTAATGCAAACTTTCAGCATTGTTACAGCATTAATGTAAACTTTCAGCATTGTTACAGCCTTAATGCAAACTTTCAGCATTGTTACAGCATTAATGCAAACTTTCAGCATTGTTACAGCATTAACGCAAACTTTCACCATTGTTACAGCATTAACGCAAACTTTCACCATTGTTACAGCATTAACGCAAACTTTTACCATTGTTACAGCATTAACGCAAACTTTCAGCATTAACGCAAACCCTCAGATTTCAAGGTCGTTGAAAACTTGTCAACTGGGTGCCAAGACCTGCAGGAATTCCAAGGAATGATATGGCAGATAATCTTGCAAAACTTGCAGTTAAGAGGGAGGAAATATATAGTCATTTCCTGCCACAGAATCTAGCACAGATTAGAGAAATAATTAAGAGATAGAGCACTGCAGAGGATGTCCAATGACCACAACAGAGCAGTTGCAACAGGGCAATGGGGAGGTGGAGTCAGGAAAGCAAACGAGCAAGGATCGACTTATTTCAGTGGCGGGGAACTCGAAGAGACAGAAGTGCACTTACACTGTGGCAGTCTTGGACGTGGGAAATAGGCTTACAAGTTCCAGAAGACGACGGGACTTGTCAGGATTGTGGAGAAATACCCGACCCACCTCAAGAATATTTTCTAATACAGTGCATGACATATTTCAGCTGAGGTTTAACTGTACATAAATTGTTAAACACACTGGAGATAACCTAACTCAAGCCTACATACGAATCATAAACTAAGACATATATGAGTAGCATAAATGAGTAACAAGTGGTACTCAAATGAGTAACAAGTGCTACTCAAATGAGTAACACTCAGGATATTCCGTGAATGAATATCCTTGCCAGAAAAAATGTGTATCTGTGAGAAAATATTGAAGCTACAGAATAGATGGAGCTCGCATCCCAGACACATGCACTACCGACTGAACCACGATGAGCTCAGAAGTACCGTAAGGAATGTTTCTTAGCCCCTGAGACTGTTGGCCTAGAGCAGACTATGGCGGCGAGGGAGACCCTTCACACCAACTCACGACCTCTTCTGGTAGTCAGATGAACGTCAGGGTTTAGTAATTAGCATTGTCGGGGGTTAACCTTGTGTGTTGATGAGGAAGCACAATTCTCTATGATTCTCTCATTTGTATTTAAACTAAAACTAGAGTTCATTAGGGCTCTCATCGTGAAACTGCAAGCAAGAGCTGTTATCCAACCTCAGCTCATCTGAAGCCTGCCCCTAGATATTGTTGTCATTACGGATGGAAAATCATGCATCAAGATGAGCCAGCAGTCAGCTGTGTGCCAGAGCCTTCATGTGATCAGTTGACCTGATCTCCCGTGTGACAACCTGTTGGGCGAACAAGTTCCAGATGCGAGTCAGCCTCGGAGTGAATGATCTCTGATGGAGAGATGTTCACGAGAAAAGCAGTTCCAACATTAGGTTGCTGAAGGTTGAGAGCCTTGTCCACGTTACTGGAAGTCCACGGAGTTGGGTCAGGTGCAGGACTTTGAGAATGTTGGCCTTGTATACAACAGTAAGACCACCAACGTCTCGACGGTGTTGCAGGCTCTGATGTTCCCACCAGACTTGGTCAAGACTAAAAGATGAGCCTTATTGCATGACTCATATATTAGTTTGTACAAAATTCGGACGAATGATAGAGGGAGGAGGGGCGATCCAGGAGAGTGGTGCATACTCCAGATGGGAACGATCGTGTGCTTCATATAAGGTTTTGCAGCCCCAGCTGTCAAGACGGTGGGAGATGCCCCGTAAAGCTGTAAGTTTCCTCGCTGCCTTTTGAGCTAGGTGAAGCAAGTGGCTCTTCATTGTCATTGAAGAGTCGAACTTCTTGTATGTCAGTTTCATCTGTGAACTCTAGGGTTGTGTCGCCCAGTTGCAGGCCTGTCTGATTTGCTGTGTGCAGTCTAGTTATCATCATTACTCTCTCTCTCTCTCTCTCTCTCTCCCCCTTTAATACTTTCCCTCCCTCTCTTCCACTCTCTTTCTCCCCTCCCTCTCCCCCTCTCTCCCTTCCTCCTTCTCCCCCTCCCTCCTCTCCTCCCTGACCAACTTTAGCGTGGGTGGCGGTGTTGACATCAAGCAACAAGCATAGAAGCACCGCCCGGCCCACGCACTCGCTCTCACTCTCTACACTCCTCCCACGCTCTCTACACTCCTCCCACGCTCTCTCTACTCCTCCCACGCTCTCTATGTCCTCACATGATCACTACACGCTTCCCACGCTCTCTACACTCCTCCCACGCTCTGTATCCACCTCCCACGGCCTGTAGTGTGGACCCAACTAGTATACACACCTTCCTGTTTCTTGTTCCTTCCTGTTTCTTGTTCCTTCCGTTTCTTGTTCCTTCCTTTTCTTGTTCCTTCCTGTTTCATGTTCCTTCCCAGTGTTTGGTCATCCTTACTGGCTGTGCGCTTTCTCCTGATAATTAATTACCTTATCATACCTCCATATCCCTGAACCATCCTACCACGTTGGGGTTGAATTCCATTGTTTGGTGTTGACGCCCGTTATATGGGGTATTGAATCCCAT